>NW_015163109.1:615718-730814 GCF_001447785.1 Gekko japonicus | reverse complement strand
AATATGATCTAAAGACCACATCCATTTCGTTTAACAATAATTCTGGTTTCATTTCTGTCACTGGGGCTAACAGCTCACTCATCATTTCTTTAAGATTCTCCCCCGGTTTTTAAGATTCTCCCCCGGTTTTTCTGGCATGCCCTGGAAGCAAAGAACCAAGTTGGCCTTATCCATTTGTACTTGTAGCATCTGATCTTCCAAAGAAGTTGTCTTTTCTTCCAGCTTTTCCACCTTCTTTTGTACTTTTTTCGTGGTTGCAGTCACCTCCTTTATTTTCTCAGCATCCTGCTTCATGGCTTGTATCATATCTCCCAACTGCGTTTGTGTTGCAGTTATGCTTTCTGTCACCTTTTCCATCTGGTCTTTAAAGCTATTCAGCTGTTCCAGCAGAGGGCGCATACATTCTGTTACAGCCTTCGCCATCTCACTGGTCACTTCCGTTTTGGAACTCTCCAGTTTCGCTTTCAACAGTCTGTCTTTGTCCTTCTTCCCCGCCATCTTGCCTGATTGTTTACTTTTTATAGCTTTGCAAAAGTCTCTGAATATGCGTCTGGACATTTAAATTCCTTCGGGTAAGTGTCTCTAGACAGTTCTCTCTATGTTTTCTTCCACTCCCCCCCCCGTTTAAAACAATTCGCGCATGTGGGAGGCGTCCCCCCCACCGCTCGCCTCTTCTCCGTTCGTTACCAGGGTTTGGGGAGCTCTTTAATTTAAATTCGCTTAGAGTTGACTCACGTTCATTGCTTGGTTTTCCAACCCCGTTTTCACCATCGTTTCAGTCGCTGGATCTCCTGCGCTTGACCCAGCCAGCGTTGCTAGCACCATACGGTCTCGCCACCCGGGGAACCACTGGAACAGAGAGGCGCCTCAATTCTCGGGCATTCCGCCCTTGAAGAGGCTGCCTCTTTAAAGTTCCCTTGCCAGGGACTCTTCACTGAGCCCCTGGGGGGTCCACGGACCTGCGTGCCCCCTTCCCCCGGCTAGAGCGCAGACCTATCCCAGGAGGTCCGGGGAATAGGTCTGCGAACGCGCCGCCATAAACCGGAAGTCTACCCATGATCCTCCTGATATGTGCGGTCCTCCTGCTGTGTGAACAGAGGTGACATGAGTATTTCCTGTGTGCATATAGCCTCAATACAAGTGAATGCCTGAAAAATCCTGTGGTCAGTTTGTATGCACTAGAGTTGTACACACAAACCCCTTTCATATTACTGTTCTTAACCGGATGTTATTAGTTGTTGGTCTGAGTTTGAGTAAAGCAATACAGAGATGGGGGTGGGGTGGGGTGCGGTGTCATACAGCAAATTTCCTTCCATTAATGAGCCGTCTCTGAAATGCTATTGTCATTTCAAACAGTGCCGTTTCCCCCCACCCTTTTTCACTGCATAATCTTCTGCGGACTTTTTTGAATGTTCTAAGTTGAGTGCTATAGTGCTATATTGCTTTAGTGCTATGGACATTTTAAACATCACACCACAGCGATCCAGAAATACAACGAAGGAGCAGAAAATGAAAGAAAGCAGTTTCCTGCAAAAATGGCTAAACCATGCTTTGCTAACCCAACGCAAGTGGGTTTGTATGAACAGATAAATAAATTCCAATAGCAGCCAGTTACTAAAATGGGTCTGTCTGGAATGACAGAAAAAATCCATTAACAACCAGTTACTACAACGGTATACAAAGGCAGTTTGAAAAAGGTCACGTAGGGTTGCCAGGTCCAGGGCCGTCTCGAGGTGCTTCTGCGCCCTAGGCAGGCGCAGATGCCAACCTCCCAGTGGGGCCTGGAGACCCTTTTGCTGCCGCCGCCTCCTCCCCCCTAGGGGGGAGGAAAGGGCGGGTGCTTCCCAGTCGCAGGATTGGGTTGCAACATGCAGGGCAGCCAGAGGCTCTTTGGAAGAATCAAATAAAAGCGAACAATCCAATCCACCCCCTCTTATTTGTTGCTATGGAGATCATGCCTCCAGCTTGTTTCGTCGGCCTGCTTTCCTGGAACTCCCGGTGCTCGTCCGCCTCCTCCAGCCCCCCCCCCATGGAGATCTCCTCGCTCGGCCCTGTGAGCGCCGGAGAAAACACAATCCAGATGATTCCTGTCTCAGCACCGCGCAACCAAGTTGGGGCGCGAAAGCCAAGCCAAGCTCTACCTGCAGCAGGGAAGTGGCGCAGCAGAGCAGCCTCTCTGCAGGGTGAAGAAGCCACTGGGGGGGTGGGCGGCCAGCGGCATGAGAGAGGGTATGGCGGCGAGAAGTGAGCAGGATTGCGGGGATGCAGCTACTCTGCCGCTATCAGGGCTACTTTTTAAAGGGAGCTCCATGGGGGGGGGGTAAGGGCACGTGGGAGAGAGGCTTTCCTTTCCTGATTCCCCGATTGCTGAGAGAGGAGGAGATGGAGGCAGGGCGAGCGGATGGCGGGTGGCGAGGTGTGCTGCTGCGTTGTGGTGCACATGTACTAGGATTGCACAGCTCTGAAGTGCAGAGCCACAGCCACCCACACACCACGCCCCCCACGCGCCGCCCGCGGCTTCCCAGGCAAAAGCTTCCCCAGCCTCCCTCCTGGTGGGGGTTGGGGGCGGGGAGCAGTTTGGTGCCCCTGAGGGCCGGGCCGCCCTAGGCATGCCCCTAGTTCACCTAGCGGGCGAGCCGGCCCTGGCCAGGTCCCCCCTGGGGAATCACTGTAGAGTTTCCATATCCAGGTTGGGAAAATCCTAGAGATTTGGGGATGGAACCTGGGGAGGACAGGGACCTCAGTTGGTACAGTGCCATAGTTTCCACCCTTCTAGGCATCCATTTTCTCCAGAAAAACTGATCTCTTTAGTCTGGAGGTGAGCTCTAATTCCAGGGGATCCCTGGGTCCCACCTGGAGGCTGACATCCTTATAGGAGTTGTTCCTGTTCACACAGCATGGCAATTGCCTGCATCAGGAGGACAATCGGGGTAATGCACTTTCCCAATGTACATGGTTGATCTGCTCCCAGTATGTACTGTCGCAACAACTCAAAAGGATTTTCCGGGACAACAAATATATGGCAGGGGCAAGCAAGAGCACTCAGAGCCCTGAGATATAGGAAATATCCCTAGTCTTGAATACAAGTGAGGGATACAAATAACTCAACCCCACTTTTATGGAGGAGAAAAAAATCAACTTATTCACAAGACAGACTTGCCGTAGAAGATGCATATTGTAAAGAATACAGACTGCCTTTGGAGAGCTGAGCCTGAAGAAGGGAAGAGAGGTGTATATGGATATATGTTGGATCCTGGAACTGGATTTATGAATGTTCCACGGAAGATATAAACACAAGATGCAGAAACATGCAAGATACTGGAGTGGGAGCATAGCTCCATGATGTCACGTGCACCGCACAGCAGTAAAATTCACCAAGGCCACGTGTAATTTATCCAGGTCTCTCTGGCTTGCCACTGCTTCACTGACCCTAGAACTGCATCAGTTGTGTGCATTGCGATGCAGTCAACAGTGAAATTACTTCCTGTTGGGGAGATGCTATTTTTGTTAGCAGTTGTCAGAGCTGAGCTGGCTTCTTTTTGCAATGGAGCCGTAGTGGAATGGCTGCTCTCACCTGTAATACTCCACTAAGCCAAACAGATAATTACAATTTCCTTAAGTTTTCAACACAAAAGTATATATGGAGGAATCAAGACTAATTTTTCTGGGAATATTATTTTAGTCTTTACCTACAACTATGGAAATCAGGAAAAGGATGCAAAATTAGCATGTCTACACTATATGATCTATTCAGTTATGATTTTATTCCAGTCCTCCTTCATGATGCTCAGGGCGACATACACAGTTATTCCCCTCTCTTCTATCTTTATTGGGTCTGAATATGTGTCTCTACAGTCCTACCCTACCAGTCATTCCACTGTATCACCCAGCCTCTTCTGTGGAAAAAAATGAGTAATTTCTTGTTTATTTATTCTCTTGGTCTTGGCAGACCAATCTCATTTCCTTCTTTGATTGAGTGACGAGCTTGATCGAGAGAATGCTGTTGATGTTGTTTACCTGGATTTCAGTAAGGCTTTTGACAGGGTTCCCCATGATGTTCTGATGGGTAAATTTGCGGACTGGACTCTAGGATAGTTAGGTGGATAGGAACCTGGGGTATTGTGTGCCGTTCTGGAGGCCTCACTTCAGAAAGGATGTGGACAGAATGGAGCAGGTGTAGAGGAGAACGACGAGGATGATCAGGGGAGATCACGTCCTATGAGGAAAGGCTGAGGGACTTTGGAATGTTTAGGTTGGAGAAGAGGAAGTTAAGTGGGGGACATGATTGCTCTCTTGAAGTATTTGAAGGCTGTCACTTAGAGGAGGGCAGGGAGCTGTTCCTGTTGGCAGCAGAGGATAGGACTCACAATCATGGGTTTAAATTAAGGGTGGGAAGGTACTGGCTGGATATTAGGAAAAACTTTTTTACAGTAAGAGTTGTGCAACAGATTTTGGAAAGATGTTATCAATCAAATTAAGATCATTACGAGGTTTGAATTGCAATTTACAGCTGAACATATATTGTTAAATAGGTGGCAGGTTAAAGTGCCATCTAGTGATACTAATAAATGTATTACTTTCTGCTGCTAAGAATTCTGTTGCACTGTACTGGAAGAATAATACAAGTCCAAATAGGCAGCATTGGCATGCTAAATTGTCGAAAATGTATATTATGTCAAAAATTACTGATAGAATCAATGACGTAAATTCTTCTAAATCTTCTATAAATTTTGCTACAATATGGCTACCTCTTTTGGAATATTTAGTTCACCATGATGTAATACCAGATATAGTAAATGATTTGAATCTGTGGTAAGATTCTATACAAATCTTTGTTGATAACGTTTAGTGATACTCTATAATTTTTTATTTCTGTGTAAATATGAGATTTTACATTTCTTGCTATCTTATTTGTAGGTTATATTGTTTATTTTCAAACTGTTCTGTTTTATTCTTTCGGGGTTTTTTGTACCTGTGTTGGAAAATTAATAAAACTAAAAAAGAGAGAGAGAGAGTTGTGCAACAGTGGAATCAGCTAGTAGGGAGGTGGTGAGCTCCCCCTCACTGGCAGTCTTTAAGCAATGGCTGGACTCATCACTCATCAAGGATGCTCTAGGCTGATCCTGCATTAAGCAGGGGGTTGGACTACTTGGCCTTTATGGCCCCTTCCAACTCTGTGATTCTATGATTCTTCCCTAGCTCTAGCTGGGGAATATCTATCCAGAGGCAGTCTTCCATGCACTTATTCTCTATTGGATTGGGGACTGTGAATAAATAGACCCTATGCATGTGGTTCCAGCTCTGGCACTAAGATGGCCAGGCCTGGGTTAGGAAATACCTGGAGATCTGGGGGGTGGAGACTGAGGAGGGTGGGGTTTGGAGAGGAGAGGGACCTCAGCAGGGTATAATGCCATACAGTCCACTCTCCAAAGCAGCCATTTCCTCCAAGGGAACTGATTTTGGTCATCTGGAAATCAAGTGTAATAGCAGGAGATATCCACGTATCACTGGGAGGTTGGTAACCCTACCTGGTACCCATCAGTGTACTGGGAACTGTAAGTACAGCCCTGATTACAAGAACTACAGCAGTCAGTTCAAAGGCAAAAGAACCAGATCTTGCTCCTCCATTCAACAGATAAGAGATGAAAGCACTGACCTTCTTCTGAGCCAGCTGCAGCTCTTCCTTGGGGGGGGGGGGGAGATCTTGCCGCTGTGCAGCATGTCCCAGTAACATCTATATAATATTCCTGCAATGTGCTGTATGCGGGGCTGCCCTTTAATAGTGACCAGAAGCTACAATAATTACAGAAAATTGTGGCAAGAATGTTGAGTGGAGTGGGACATAGGCACTGTATCACTTCAGCCTTGTTCCATCTACACTGGCTTCCAATTTGCTTCCAGGCCAGATTCAAGGTGCTGATATTAGTCTTCAAACCTCTATACACTTGGGACCAGCATACCTGTTGGTTTGGTGAAGTAGTTAGAAGTGCAGACTCTAATCTGGGAGAACTGGGTTTGATTCGCCACTTCTCCATATGTAGCCAGCTGGGTGACCTTGGGCAAGCCACAGTTATCTCAGAGCTCTCAAGAGCAGTTCTCTCAGGGCTCTCTCAGCCCCACCTACCTTACAGGGTGTCTTTTTTTGGGGGGAGGGGAAGGAGATTGTAAGAAATAAACAAATAAACCACTCTGAGACTCCAAGTGAAGGGTGGGGTATAAACCCAGTCTCCTCCTCCTCCTCTTCTTCCTCTTCTGGTGAGTTGGGTGACAACCTGAGAAAAGGCCTTCTTGGTTATCACACCAGAACTGTGGAATTCCCTCCTGAGGGAATTTATCACTCTCAATCATTGTCTTCTGCCAGTGGGTGAAGCCCTTTTGTTTGTTTGGTGTCCTCTCACTGGCCCTCCTCTTTAGGGTTGCCAGGTCTCGGTTGGAAAATACCTGGAGATTTTGGGGCTGGATCCGGGAGAGGGTCAGGTTTGGGGAGGGGAGGGGCTTCATCACGCTACAATGCTATAGAGTCCACCCTTCAAAGCAGCCATTTTCTCCAGGGGAGCTGATCTCTGTCAGCTGGAGATCAGTCGTAAAAGTGGGAGATCTCCAGGCCGCACTTGGGGGCTGGCAACCCTACTCCTCTTTCCTGTTTATGTTTCAGCTGCTGTTTATATTGTGTGTGTGTGTGTGTGTGTGTGTGTGTGTTAAATATGATTTTTAATATCTTGCCACCCTGAGAAGCCTAATTGGATGGAAAGGCAGAGTAAAAATGTTTTAAATAAATAAAATCTTGATCTGCGTGTAGATGCACACAGGTAAAGCACACAAGGCTGGGTCGGTGCATAACTGGATCTGGATCTAGCAGGACTTTCCTTTCTTCTGTGTCTTGTGGAGGAAGGAAAAGATGCATGAACTACTCTGTTTTAAATGCTTGAGATGTGGGTGGCATTTTACAGTGGTGCCTCTGACAGCAGAAGCTGAAACCATCATAAATGTCCTTATTGAGAAGTTCCTTTGAAAGCAGCAAAATTCAGTTTCTAAGATTTGGGTGTGATATAGTTTATTACATTTCTATTTTATCACATCAAAAATGGCTTGGAAAGACTAAAAACTTCACAGTGAGGATACTGGCAAGGGGGTAAAAGAACTATACATAAAATCTTTAAATGAAGCATTATCACAATAAAATCATAACTGTTTTTTCAAAAATAATGTGTTACAACAATGAGCTATTTTCCAACAGAGTAGACATTAAAATTGCAGAAACAAAGCTCTAATGTTTTTTGAGAGTACTGTAAATCATTTTTTCTCACAAGGCAGCCTAGGGATTCCTGGGGGTTTGTGATGGTACTTCAGGGGGGTCTAGGAGCCCTGTGTAAGGAAGAGGGTGAAGCCCTTTCACACCCGTCTGGATAATATGACAATAGGAGGAGGAGATTGGATTTATACCCGCCCTTCACTACTCGAAGGAGTCTCAGAGCAGCTTATAATCTCCTTTCCCTTCCCCTCCCCAAAACAGACACCCTGTGAGATAGGTGGGGCTGAGAGAGCTCTCTCGAGAACTGCCCTTCAGAGAACAGCTCTGATAGAATTTATGACCCAAGGTCACACCAGCAGCTGCATGTGGAGTGGGAAATCCTCCAGATTAGACTCCACACTTTTAACCACTACACCAAGCTGGCTCTCTTAGTTTTCTAGAAAGGGACTCACTGTGGAAAAGGACAGAATCACCTTCCCCCATGACAACTAATGGGAGCTCAGAGCACTACTGCGCATGTGCACATACACACAGACACACATACAGGCTCCTGGCTTTCTGATCACCACAGAAAACCAATCAGAAAATACATGGAGTGGTCACTGGAAACAGCAGCGTGACTCTAGGAACTCTAATTGGTTGAGTGGCACCAAAGAGGCAGTCCTAATGCAAGATCTAAAACTAAAATCCAAAACTAAAATACCTTTTATAAGACCAGTTAAAATAGCATAACATTGTGCAAACTTTTCAGTTCAAGCAGAACCCTTCATTAGGTTGCATGTTAAAGCAAAAGGGGTGGCACATCTTTCAAGCCATGTTATTAAGGCCTCTAAAGGCCACCCATTTAGCTGATAATCTTTCCAAAGTCAGATCAGTTTCCATACATCCAGGTTGAATGGTGGACTAGTAGACGTGGTTTTTAAATTGGAGAAAAGTCCCTTAGGAGACTGCAATAGGACGTTTGGGATCCAGGATTCCAGAAAAATGAACTTCTAGTTAATGACATGGTGGTGGCAGCAGAGAGTAATATTTGACGTGCTGCTGAGGAATGTTGGAATAACTCTGAAGAGGTGAACTTTCTCATCCTGGTCTACCAACTTGAGACCTGAACCAGCTGAGTACCTTCCACATGCCCCATTGTAAAAACAGGAGCCTGAAGAGTTGTTTCACTATGTCTGAAAAAATTGTTTTTCTTCCCTGCCCCCCCCCATATTTTTTAACCATCCAGCTTGATGAGAACTCAAAAACTTGCACAATTAGTTAGTTGACTGAAGCAATTTCATTGTTAGGACACCCATACAGGAAATATATGGATTTAAATGGCAACGATTTCAACCAAGGTGTTGCGGCTTTCGCAGTCTGCCGCTGACTGCCCCCCCCCCCCGGTCACCATCCCAGCACCGCTGATGCTGGGCTGCCCCTGCGCCTGGGACACAAGATTTTGGTTAAATCAGTTCTACCTTCTTAGTGAGCTTTGTGGCTGAGGAGGGGTTTGAACACAGATCTCCCTGGACCAAGTCAATCTTTTCTGCTTATTATACTTCAGTGATACTTTTTGGAATCAACATGTATTCTTTAAAAAAATGTGCTGTTTCTGTGGGAGTTTTTTAATTTAGTGTTTTAGCTAACACTAGCCGAAAGGTAAATGTTTGGTCATAGGCATCATCATCATAAAACATCAAGCACTGTTTGTTGCAAACCTTGTGCTTTCTTATTAGTAAGAGAGCAGAATGATCTGGCTCTTGCAGGGCCACTTCCTTGCGCCATTCAGTTTCCCAGCATGCATTTCTGTTACTATGAGCGGTGAGAAAATGGCATTTCTGTTACTATGGAAATGACAGCCATTACTCTTTCTGTTCTTTTTCTACCAAAATATCCTTAACTGTCTCTCACAATCAAATAATATCACCTACTGCCCTTGAAAGAGCACAACATATGCCATCATTATACTGATCTCAAACAATCAAACAGCATAAAAGTAACAAAACATAACCAGGCCATGTTTTACCAGAACTTGAAAATGTGGAGCAAAATTAGCAGAATCAAACAGAATTTTAAATATATATATATATAATTATGATTGTGACCAGTGATTTTCCTATTTGGGGACTGCGAAATTTCTTTCCATTTCAACTCCATGTCTTATCTACATTTACTTAATAAAATAAGATCATTAAAGCATTCTTCAAAAACCTCAGAGCATTAATGGGCTGTTGGATGGAGCAATGAAATTACTCAATTTGCATATTGGAAGGAGTGTGTGTGGGAGGGACTAAAAAAACAAAACTGGGTAGGGTGTGGAGCTTGAGGCCAGTCGATTTTCCTCCCCAAGGAAAGAATTTTTTTTGTCCGGTGTGGGCCCTTCCGTGATGGAAATCATTTCTTGAGGAGAAGTTAGCCCCCAGACCATCTATCTTTGAAGTGAAGCTGATTTCTTCTCTTGGATGGTGAGGAGAGAGGCCCTGAGCACTTTTCTTCCCATCGGATGCCTGCTTCTGACGGACTGCAGCTGGACCAGCTTCAACAAGAAAACAGCACTTCTGGGACACTGACTACTGGACTTCGGTTTGGGAAGGGAAAGGAGTTCAGGGGTAGGGACTCGGGGCTTTAAGAAAGGAGGCCCTAAGCCTTGAATTTGTCTTTATTTCCAATGCCTAGGTTACATACAACCATATTTGTACATGGAGTGAGGGAAGAAGTCAATAAAACTATAGTTTCAAGCAAATGCCACAGCATCCAAGTGATGCATTGAAGTCATTTCCTGTTATGCAGCCAGAAATTATATCATCATGTTACCACACATTGCTCTGGCCTCCGCATTTCCCCCCTGCTGCTCATCAGAGTGTGTGGGGGGGCAATGGGAGAGGGCATAGGAGTTCCTCCCACCTCCACCTTGGATATGGCAGGCTTATCCCAAGCAATGCATTTAGGATTCTGAAAGTTAGGGAACATACAAAGGGTTTTCCAGTCTACTTCTGAGTCAGACCATTGGTCTGTCTTGTTCAGTGGTAGAAGCTCTGTGGATAGTCTCAGATAGGGATGCCACAAATTTTGCACTGTGTATACTTGAGAGTCAAATTTACTATGTTAAATTGTGACAATCAAATGTGAACTGGAAATGTGAACTGGATTCAGTTCAGCACTGAATGACCTGAATGCCTGCTAAACAGGTTTGCATTGTGTTTTCAAAACTATGCATGCCCAAAAACACTGCCAATCGAAACAGATTTATGTCACTAAGGACTACTTAGAGAAACAGTGAATTGTGAGATTTTTTTAACACAGCATTTATTTATAACCAATTTATATGATTTATGATGGATGTAACAACTGCCTGCTGAGCAGAGCACTGACACAGCAAGGATGAAAAGGAGAAATCAATTGGACTGTGTGAAAACCTGGAATTATAATAATGCAGTTTTAGAAAGGAATGCAGTGAAGAAACCTGCTGAATGGACATGAAAGGGTCGATGAACATACGAACAGTCTATTGGAAAACTGGCTGTCTGGTCAAGCCACCCTGAGCCCTACAGGGGAGGGCGGGGTACAAATCTGAATAATAAATATAAATAAATAAATAAATAAGAGTGTCAAACAGGACATGAGCTGAACTGGTGGGTGCTTGCACATCTGTGATCTGAGGTCGAGAAAGGCCTTTAACTGGAGATGCCAGGAAAGGAACCTGGAACCTGCCACATCCAAATCATGTACTCTACCATTGAGTGACAACCTCATTCCTTTTGGGGGCCATTTCCCTATAATATTTTGCATTTTAGTTTCTTCAAAGCTCTGTCCATGCAAGTATCTCAGTAATCCTCTCCTGAAACCTGTAAAATAGGAGCCTCCTGCCCCATGCTGCAGAGAGAGCTTGAGTCTGACCATCCAATGAGTTTGAGCCCAGTTTGCAGCTCAGTCTTACAACTACTTACTCTAATTAAAAGTGCTCCTCCATTCATTTTTTCCCTACTAGTCCATGTGTCCCACATGCTGAACACCTCAGAGATCAGCATGCGATGAGCATCGGCTACACAATGTGCTAGATCTTGGGCATGAAAAACCCAAGTTTCAAGTCAATGTTTCTTACACTTTCAGTTGAACATATGAAGACGCCATTATACTTGGTCTATAAAAGTCAGCATCATCTACTCAGTCTGGCAGTGGCCCTTTGGAAGTCTTTCACCTTCACCTACTACTTTGGGAACTGGGGCTTCTGAGGATAGAGCATGAGACCTTCTTACACGCAAACCAGATGCTCTACCTCTGAGCCACAGCTCCTCTACTGTTAAGGCTTCAAACTGGGGATATAGGTGAGATGGATATAGATATACCTTCAGAAACATGAGCCAAGGCAATCTGCAAACAGCACAAATAAATAAAGTGCATGTCAATGATGAATTTTGAGCATTGCAATGATTTACAATGATTCTCAAATAAGGCCTCTCAAAGGCTTTTTAGATTTTGTTTCCTGCCTCTTGGTCACAACCTAATCTTTATTCATTGTTTGCAGAAGTGATGTGATCTATTATTACTGGCTCCGTGATTCTCAAAGCTGGGCTGTCTTATTCTGCAGTCAGGTCTTGAAGATCGTGGTTAAATCCCAGTGCTACTTGTCCGGTCAAAAATTCTAGCCATGCCTACTTTGAACATCTAAGGCTCAACATCTTTTGGATTGATAGTCTGGAGCACAGCACAAAACCCCAAGGAAGATTTCAGATTTCATGGACAGCTGAGATAAGTTAGTCTCGGTAACAATGATCGGCACTGGCAGGCCTCCGCTTGAGGGAAGCCGGCAGTGATGTAGCTTTTCATCACCACCAGCAGACATATCACTCTTCATATCAGCACAGAAAAGCTACAGAGAAAAGAAAATAGAACTGCAACAGGAGTCATCTGTACAAGGGATACCAAAGATGATAGGATTTCCTGCCGTTCTTAACAGCAATCTGGAAATCCCTGCACAGTTCTTAATAGAGCTCCAGTAAGAAATTAGTAACAATGGAAGTTCCTTCCCCCCCCTCACACACACACACTTGAATTCAGTTCCACTTCCAACTACTTCATTTTTTTAGGATGAAATTACTGTGTTTTTAAGCAGGGCACTTCATGGCAAATTTAAAGCATTTCTTCAGCAGCGTGAGTCAACAAGTGTTCTCCTACATCAGGGTTGTCAAATGTGTGGCCTGTGGGCCAGATTAGGCCCACACAGGGCTGCAATCTAGCCCGAGAGCAGCTGACTCTGTGCAGCTTCCTGCTTTCTGTATCTATCATCACAGCTCCTTTTGGCCCTTTCCTCCTAGTTCCTGCTTCATAGGAGAAAAAGAAAGCCTTCCCTCGATTGGCTGAGGGCTCTTCCCCCCTTCCCCTCTGGGGAGGGAGGGGGAGGGAAAGATCCAGAGAGAGGTGAGAAAATGGCATCTCATGGGACTTCTAAGAAGACCAGCAACATTTTATTCCAGATAGAAGCACACTTTTTCTTCAGAGGGAGGTAGGGAGCACCCCAGAAAAAGAGAGAGTCCTTTGTTTAAGACCCCAAAACATTTTTATTCCAGGTATGGGGGGAAGTCCTTTATTTAAGACCCCAAAACATTTTTATTCCAGGCATGGGGGGGAGAGTCCTTTGTTTAAGACCCCAAAACATTTTTATTCCAGGCATGGGGGGAGAGTCCTTTGTTTAAGATGCCAAAATGTTTTTATTCCAGGTATGGGGGGAGTCCTTTGTTTCAGAGTCTGAAACATTTTTATTCCAGGTGGGGGGAGGAGAGTCCTTTGTTTAAGACCGCAAAACATTTTATTCCAGGTATTGTGGGGGGATGTCCTTTGTTTAAGACCCCAAAATGTTTTATTCCAGATATGAGAGAGAGAGAGAGAGAGAGAGAGAGAGAGAGAGAGACCATCCCATGGAACTTGGAGAGATCCCCCTTTCTATTTCTAACAGATGGGTGGGGGAGGAGAAGCCTAACAGCACAGCTTGTATTCCTTATTAGTGAAAGGGAGCAAGAGTACAGCAGCACCTTAATGACTAACAACATTTGTGGCAGGGAATGAGCTTTCATGAGTCACTGCTCACTTCTTCAGATACAGCTGGAATGTGAGTCCATCTGTCCTTATATCTTAGAGAATGAAGTGATTTCAGATGCCAAAAGACAATCGCAGGCATTGGTAACGAGAGAAGAAACCTAGATCTAATTCAGTCCAGGAGTTTGCGTTGTCTTGACCTTCATGATCAGTTGCAATTCAGCAGTCTCTTTTTCTTATCTCCCTTTAAAATTCCTTTGTAAGAGAACTGCTACTCTTAGGTCAGCAACAGAATGCCCTGGAAGATTAAAATTGTCCCCCCACTGGTTTTTGAATGTTATGGTTTCTTATAGTGGTAGAAAAAGTAAGAGTCCAGTAGCACCTTTAAAGATTAACAAAATTGTGGTAAAGTATGTGCTTTTGTGAGTCACTGGTCACTTCTTCAGACTTATTTCCATTTGGTCTTTGCATCCTCAGGACTGAATTCTCCTGTACCAAATTGAGACCTAGGTTTCCTGTCTCATTACCAATTCTGATATCTCTATGCCTCTGTATATCACACAAATGCTGATATCTCCACCCCTCTGCATATCACACCTAATACAATCATACCTGCTATTGCCATTTGGGATCTGAAATCATCTTTTAAAAGTTTATTTCTCCTGTGCTTGTGTTACATTTTATGGCACACATGGCCCAGCCCAACAAAGTGACATTTATGTCAGATCCAGCCCCCATAACAAATGAGTTCGACACCTCTGTCCTACAGGTTTCTCAGTTTTGTGATTCTTGATGTCAGATTTGTGTCCATTTATCCTTTGGTGTAGGGTTTGACTGGTTTGCCCTATGTAGAGAACTGAAGGGCATTGTTCGCATTTAACATGTCACAAACTACCATGAACTGCATCAAAATCTGTGGAAGTTCATGGTGGTTCTTCCGTTCATGAACATCACTTCATGAACCATGGACCACCCAAAATTCATGACGAACTTTAGTTCACCAGCTGGTGCATGCCCATCCCTAACTCTCTATCCTCTTGTCTGTTCTACTACTGCTTGTTTAGCCAGAATGCTATTCATAGGGACTTCTTGTCAGCTAACCCCTTCTCTTCCTGCTTCTTTGTCAAGATGCTCTCTCAGCATCCTTCTCCATTCTAGCTTAGATTGATAGCTAAAATGCATAGAGTTCCTAAACAATACAGGTCATCCATTGCTTTTCCAAACTCCTGTGTGGACTTTATTCCACAGCATTTCATTTCCAGAGAGCCAGTTTGGTGCAGTGGTTAAGTGTGCGGACTCTAATCTGGGAGCACTGGGTTTGATTCCCCACCCCTCCACTTGCACCTGGCTGGATGACCTTGGGCAAGCCATAGTTCTGATAAGAGCTGTTCTTGGGGGGGGAAGCAGTTTCTGTGAAGAGCTCTCTCAGCCCCACCTACCTCACAGAGTGCCTGTTGTGGGGAGGGGAAGGGGAAGGAGTTTGTAAGCCGCTCTGAGACTCCCTTGGGTAGTGAAGGGCGGGGTATAAATCCAATCTCTTCTTCTTCTGCTGTGGAAACTGGCTCTAAAGCTAATAGCATAAGAGTGTCATTAATAAATAAATAGTAGCTCCTCTGGCATTCAGGATGTAGGAAGATTGTGGCAGTGGTTATTGTGTCCTTAATGCTAGGCATCAGATAGGATTGTCAGCTCTGGGTTGGGAAATACCTGTAGATTTTGGGGATGGAGTCTAAGGAGGGTTGGGTTTGGTGAGGGGGGGGGAGGGGAGGGACTTCAGTGGGATCTAATCCCATAGATTCCACCTTCAAAAGCAGCCATTTTCTCCAGGTGAACTGATCTCTGTCACCTGGATATCAATTGTAATAGTGGGAGATCTCCAGCCTCTATCTGGAGGTTGGCAACCCTAGCATCAGAATAAGGAGGCAGCACAGCTTCAGGCAGGAGCATTGTTTAATGATTCAGGTTCTTTCTCACTGGAGCAGCAGTAACAACAACCTCCTTTCTCCCTGTTCCCGCCCACATGGAGTCCTGGAGGACATTTGGCCATTCTAAAACACTGGCCTGGGTAAAAGAAACAGAGTTGTCAAAAACACTACAGTGGTGAGATAGGAATGAGGGGAGTGCTGTCAAGATAGCCAGTGGTGATGATGGCCTCAGGTAGCAAAACATCTTGAGCTGCCACTTCCAAAGATAAAGCTGGATGAGATGCGTGAAGGGTGGAGCAGAGCAGCATTACTGGCTTTGTCTTGGGTTTTTGTTTGTTTTTAACTTTAAAGCTGTTCTCCAGTACCTGGGAAAAGTCTTTTTCAAGTACGGAATTTGGGGAGTCTGGGCCAAGACAGAATCTTGTACCATCTTCATCTAGAGGACAAACCCCTCCTAGATATCACCCAATGCAGCTCCAATACCTGTGGGAAAAAAATTCATTTTTGTTATCTGACACTGATGCATATGTCTCTTATAAAGTTTCATTATTTGCCCTTGCTGCAAAGAATATACGTTCTGAGGTGGCATCGGGAAGGGGCATTATTTAGGCTACTGTCTCTGGTATTTTTGTATATTCTGACTTTTAACCTATAGCTTGTTCACAATTTGTGTTTTGTAATTTTGTAACGGCCAATGGCTAATTACAATAAACTGAACTTGAACGATACCTGTATGAAGCACATGTTATGCTGTGCCTCATTCGCACTTTACATTATAAGTATATATAAACAAGGAGAAAAAATGAATGTGTGAAATAGTCCTGACTGGTTTCCTTCACCACCATCACTCCATTTACCCCTGAATCCATGACATACAGCGCAATCCTAAACTGAGTTACGACCTTCTAAACCCAGTGAATTCAATGGAGTTAGACGGGTGTAAGGCTGCTTAGGACTGCACTGATAGTACACTGGAAAGTAAGGAAAGTCCTTGAGACAGCCACCTGGGGTGTCGTTTGCTCTGTCTCTGTTGAACCACTTCTCAGGACCAAATGATTCTCGTCTCCAAGGATCCAATAAGAAGCCTATTATGAGGCGTAAATTTGGGGGGGATGACTTTTTTTTTAGAAAGAAAAAGAAACAATCCCTCCCAAACTAATTTCCCTGCTGTGAATTAAACCATTTTTCTTAATATAGCGAGCAATTAAAAAGCTTTCTATAGCACCAAAGTAAATGCACTTTACACAGAGAGAATGCAAATGCCTCCAGTGGTAGCATTTTTCCTTTGCCAGCTCTCAGCGAGTGGCCATTTAGCTTTAATTGTTCCTAACAGTGTAGGCCAATTAAGAATGACATCAGCAGAGCAAGGATTGTTTGTTAATCTGTAAAAGGTATACCAGACAGTTATCAGTGATAAGCATGATAAATGGACAGCAATAATGTAACAGAATCAAACTTGACCAAATGTGTATCTGTCTGACAAAAGGAAGAGGAGGAGGAGGAAACTGGATTTATACCTCACCGTTCACTACCTGAAGGAGTCTCAGAGTGGCTTACAATCTCCTTCCCCTCCCCACAACAGACACCCTGTGAGGTAAGTGGAGCTGAGAGCTTTCGAGAACTGCTTGTGAGAGAACTCTGAAACAACTTGTAACTGACCCAAGGTCACACCAGCAGCTTCATGTGGAGGAGTGGAGAAACAAACCTGGTTTTCCCAGATTAGAGTCTGCGCTCCACCATTACACTAAACTGGCTCTCAAGAAATACCGGGGTCATGACGTGATGCAGGTACTACAGAACATACAGGTACAGGTTCTACAGAACCTACAGATAAAATTATAAGCAAAAGAGAAGCTCACAACCTCACCCTCCTTCAGAGACAAGTATGCGCTTGAATACATTACACAAATGTAAGTGTTGCAGTTTTAACTTTTCTGTGGTTCAACTACGTCTGCTAATTTCTGCTTCTTCTTTTGACACTCTGTGCTGTGATGGTTAACGATCCTGTAAACGTCACCTGGAAGATCAGCAAGAGGGGATGGGAGGGACCGCGCCCAAACCTCCCCAGTCCAGCCTCTGCCACCACTGACGCCTGCACAATCCCTGCCAATGCTTCAGCGATGCTCAACTGATGGCAGTAGAAAGTGCCATCAAGTCTCCGCTGACTTATGGCGACTCCGTGGGGTTTTTAAAGCAAGAGATGTTCAGAGGTGGTTTGCCATTGCCTGCCTCTGCATCACGACCCCAGTATTCCTTGGAGGTTTCCCCTCCAAATACTAGCCAGGACCAATTCTGCTCACCTTCCGAGATCTGACGAGATCAGGCTAGCCTGGGCTATCCAGGTCAGGGCTCTCAGTTGATAACTGGGGGCAAAATTCCATCTCTGAGCCTCACTCCCCAATAGGACAGACTCATAGATAGAAAGGGTAAACTCTGCAGGCCACTTCCCAGACCTCTTTGGAGGAGAAGTGGGATACACATACAGTAATAAATAAATGGCTGCCTGCATTATTAACAAAAGAAAGCAATCTTAAGTGTGTTAATTTAGAGTAATAGCTAGTGCAATGGAGCCCATATTTACAGCTGCTCTGGATGAATAAATTTCCCACATCCTGGTAAGGACATTGAAGAGTAAGGGATTTATTCCTCACTTTGAAAGAAAACAAAGTTAGCGTCAAGTGGCACCTTTAAGACCAACAAAGTTTTATTTAAGGCGTGAGCTTTCGTGTGCATGCACACTTCGTCAGACGATGAAATGGAATTACATATCTTTGGCTGCAGTCACTCGGAGCATTAGCCACGCTACAGAGACAGAAGATAGGTGGATTTTCTGGGTGCGATCAAACCGCAACATCTGGGAAGCGTAGAGCTCCCATGGCGAACCCGAGGCTTCCCGCCGAAGATGTGCCATAAAAAACCAGTACCTCCGAGGTACTAGTTTCCGGAAACCACGGGGCAAGGGCAGGCGTCTGATCACGTTTCCGGTGGTAGCTTGTGGTATCCGGCGCCCGCCCAAGTCCCGTCGCGAAAAGTTTTTTTTCAAGTCTCCACGGGATGCGCACAAGCACCCAATGGCGCATGCGCACACTTTGGTTTAAAAAAACTACAACCCCCACCGCGCCGCTTCTTTGCCGCACCGCAGGATTTATGTATGATCGGCACCTCCCCCCAAACCACAAGACATCGGCGGGACGTTTGATCCGGCGGCCGCGCGGTAGTTCGCTCCGGAGCAAACAGCCACGCCTCCCCCCCACAATATCCGGCCCGTCATTGTCCAGTAGAGGTTCTAAGTCATTGATGATGTGTTGAACTGTTTTGAGTTGAGAGTTATACGTGACCACAAGGGATGTTCTGTTATTGTCCTTTTTGGGCTTTTCTTGTAACAGGTTTTCTCTGGGTACCATTCTGGCGTTGTTAATCTCTTTCCTGACTTCATTAGGTGGATTCTTTAGTTCCAAAAAGGCCTGTTATAGATCCCTAAAAAGGTGTAATGACTATCATGCATTGCACCTTCATTCCCCACCTGACATTCCCTTCTACAGGAGTTAATGAATGGACTCAGTCTTCTACCCTTCTCACCAATACCTCGTTCTTCAAGCCCTTCTTTAACGGTGTTTGTGCTTCCTTACTTCCTACATCAGCCACACCTTCCTTCCAGTCCAGTTTTTGCACTTTTCCATCTTCCATTTGTTTTGCCTAGGTTCAAATGCCTGTCCCCATATTTCATAGAATCACAGAGTTGGAAAGGGCCACACAGGCCATCTAGTCCAACCCTCTACTCAATGCAGGATCAGCCTAGAGCATCCCTGACAAGTGTTTGTCCAGATGCTGCTTGAAGACTCCCAGTGAGGGGGAGCTCACCACCTCCCTCGGCAGTCGATTCCGCTGCTGAACTACTCTTACTGTAAAATCTTCCTAGGGCTTAAGCCCATCTGATGTATAAAAGTCCTTTTGGGGCATTATATCTATGTATATTGGTAGCCCAGCAGCCATTCATAACAGGAATGTGCTGTGCCAAGATGCTCCCAATATGTGTTGTCACCATGTTGTCTGAACAGTGTTTCTTTTGTAAAAGGTAAAGGTAAAGGTTCCCTTGCTCGAAAGCCAGTCGAATCCGACTCTAGGGTTGCGGTGCTCATCTCCGTTTCAAAGCCGAAGAGCCAGCGCTGTCCAAAGATGTTTCCGTGGTCATGTGGCCGGCATGATTAAACACCAAGGTGCACGGAACGCTGTTACCTTCCCACTGAAGTGGTACCTATTTATCTACTTGCAATTTCTTGCTTTCGAACTGGTAGGTTGGCAGGAGCTGGAACTAGAGACGGGAGCTCACTCCGTCATGTGGCAACTCGGGTCTTGAACTGCTGAACTACTGACCTTCCACAGCCTACAGTTCAGCATCTTAACCATATGCCCACAGCCTACAGTTCAGCGTCTTAACCATATGGGCAAATTAGAATCTGAAAAATAGAGTGGTTAGTTTGCACATACTGAAACTTTATGTGCTTTATGTGCATGCAAAATACACATGGTACCTGCTTAGACAACACACTGAACACATGCATCAGGAGGATCTATGTGCAGTTGGGAGGCTTCTGGTGTGAACAGATATAACGACTTGAGAAGGACAGTAGCATCATGGCCATGCCACAATCTATGAAAGCACAAAACTGTTGCTCATTTTAAACATGGAGAAATAAGATGGCGTTTTTCTCTTCTGGTTTCTTTCCATTTGTGTACTGTCATTTATGTCTGTTCTATTAAATTATGTATTATCTTTTGTAATTGTTCATGATAATGAAACGCGTAGCCAAATTTGTAGATACAGATGCAACATACGTATTTCGTTCTGTTACTTGCTGACTCTTGTTTGTTCAACTAAAATTGATACAGAAATAGTATTTTAGCTAATTTAGTACCTCGGTTTTACATTTCATAATATAATCTATTAAGCCAAAGACATTTACAGGGAATTGGCTTAAATCCTGATGTGGTTGAAAGTAGCATCCATGGGATTAATGGTTTAAAGTTAATTGTTTTTGCTAATATTTTATGTGAAATGTCCTACTCAGCAGAGGTAATGCTGCATTTTGCTCACTAGGGAATTTGAGCCAAATTCATGGAAAGCACAGCCCACTGAATTCATTAGAACTTCACATGCTGATGTCAGCAGTGAATCTTGAATATTGCTGGTTTCAGGAAAGACGGGAAAAACCTTTGAGCTGTGAAATTTGGCCAGAAAGGCAAAGTAAAGTGAGGAAAAATAAGTACAAGGAATAGAGATATTTTCAGGACAGCGAACCTGGGCAGAGAAATTTGAGATATTTAAAACAGAAATCTTTTTAGGACAGTGGAGCTGGGCAGAGAAATTTGAAGACATCTTTGGTTCCAGCAAAACAGCAGTACATTTCAAGTATACCTGTTCAGCTAGGAAATCTCAGTGGGCTGCTGAAGATCTTTAGTGTGGCTTAATGTAATTCTGTGCTCAAAGAATTCAGCCATTTTTGTTCATTTTTGCCAGATATGAAAAACTGCCTGTTTGGGGCTTTTCTTTTCCCAGGCCTCATCTTGCTTCACCAAAACTCCCTATTTTGACCACTACTGCTGCTGTTTGTCTGGAGTAATAGAGACCATAGACCACCTCATCTTACTCTGTGATCGATGGACGCCACTCAGAGACTTCTAGATTACACCTATCCTGACTAAATATCAGCTGCCTGTGGAATCTTGCATGATCTCTTTTTTGCTGCCAGACGCCAGTCCAGAAATAACACGTTCTGTTCTCAATTTCTTAGCACACGTGGTTTTTTGATGCTGTTATTTATTAATTCGCCATGCTCTATTTTAATGTTTACTGCTTTGTATTTCATTCATCTTGTATCTTTGCTCAAGACCTTCAGTGAGAGGAATGTATAAAGGAAAAGATTTCAGAGGTTCCAGCAACTGTAGCAGTTTCTCTCTGTTGAGACTTCCACATCCAGGAACTTTGCATGTGGGGGGCACAGAATGTTCTACTGAGGGATTCCAGAGTGGTGGGAGGTTCTTGGTAAGGCTAGGGGCAGATGAGGAGGGTGTTAACAGAAAATGAGAAACATGACATTAATGCAGTTTCATGAGGAATGCAGTTTGGGAACTGTACTACATAAACAAAAAATGAGCAACGGAAGGGAGTCCAATGGCATCTAACAGAACTTATCTAACAGGTGTATTATAGCATATGCTCCCATGGGCTACATCCTCTTCATCAGATGGATGAAGTGAAATCTCTCAGCAAATATACACACATTTAGATGGGGGGGGTGTCCCCAAAAGTGTGGTAGAACAGCCATGAATTGCAAAAAATGTTGCGACATAATCTATGCAAAGCCCAGAAGTATATAATATAAGCACAGTGACTACAGTCACAATGACTGTAACTGATGTTAGCACTGTCTATTAGGGTTTCCAGGTTCCCTCTGGCCGCCAGCAGGGGATGGGGAGTAGGTAGGGTTGCCAGCTCTGGATTGGGAAATACCTGGAGATTTGGGGAGTGGAGCCTGGAGAGGGCAGAGTCTGGAGAGGAGAGGGACCTCAGCAGGATATAAAGTCCACCCTCCAAAGCATCCATTTTCTCCAGGGAACCGATCTTGGTAATCTAGAGATCAATTGTAATAGTGGGAGATCTCCAGGTCCGCAAATAGAGGTAGGGTAGCCACATCCAGTTTGGGAAACTCCTGGCAACTTGGAGGTGGAGCCTGGGAAGCACAGGGACCTCAGTGGGGTACAGTGCCACAGAGTCCACCCTCCAGAGCATCCACTTTCTCCAGGAGAACTGAAGAAGATGAGTTGTAATTCCAAGGGATCCCCAGGTCCCACCTGGAGGCTGGCATCCCTACAACCTACCTAGCCATGTTAAGCCGCTAAGGAAATCTATTTAACCCCTGGTTAATATCCTGATAGTTAAATTTATTAGTAAATTCTAGTCCAGCAATTCCAAACTAAAATCTCCCTTTGAAGTCACTTTGTTGAAGAGTCATGACTTGCAGGTGAGCAGCAGAGATTCCTGTTAAATTAAAATGTTTCCTAGCTGGTTCCTAAAATTGCCATTTTTTAATGACAAATGTGTGTCTATTTATTCTTAGAGACTGACCTGTTTGTCCTGTGTGGACAACAGAAGGACACTGCTGTTGACAGATTATCAGTGCAAGGATGCAATTTCTGGGTTTGCTTTGGAACATAGATAGAATTCTGGAGAAAAAGAGCACAAGAATGAAGGACACATTCCCTTCAATTTCCTTGGAAGGTGTCGAAAGGCTTTTAGTAACAACTAAGCATCTATATATCTAATAGCCAAGGCACCCCCTGCGTGCGGATATCTAAATCCGCATATCGGGGGCACCTGGGGGGCAGGGAGATTTTCCTGCACATTTGGGGGAATCCTCAGATGTGCAGAAAAATCTAAAAACTGTAAAAAACTATAGGGGGATACTTAAATCTCCCCAAAGGTAAAGGAGCATTCCCTGCACATGCGCAGAGAACGCTCTGAGAAGGCTTCGCTGCTGCCACAGGGGACGGTGGGGGCAGGAGAAAGCTTGGCGGGCTGGCCTCGCCGCCGCCGCTGCTGGGGAGAAACTTGGCCAGGCCAGCCTTGCCACCACTGCTCGGGAGGGGGAGGGAGGGGAAAAGATTGGTGGGCCGGCAGCTGTGAGCCACTCAGGCCTCGTTGTGGGGGGGGAGAAGGTTGGGCTCACCTGCTGCCACATCTCTTGCTTCTGTAGGCCAGGAGCTGTGGGAAATACTTCCCCCCTGCAAGTATTGCGGGTCCCACCTCTTGTATTTTATAATCTCCATCAATCTGCTTTCTAAGCAGAGTTTTCCATATTTGTTAAGAGGCAGAACAAAGAAACGTGGAAGGGATAGAACTGGGTTGCCCAGAGATCTCTAGTGTGAACACTGAGGCACACAGGGAAGTTTACCAAATTGGGGTGATACTAAGAAATAGGTACCCAACAAAAATACATTCCAGCAGGGAATCTTCTTATTAGCAGGTTGAGGAGTGGCTGTTGCTCTGAAGCTATCTGATGAAAAATGTATCATACATCTCTTCATGCTCCATCTCTTTTGGACAGCAAGCTGCAATTATTCTTCCTTCCCAAGTCCTTCAAACGATGCCATGCAAATCAATCTTATCTTGCTATATTAGCTCTCAGAATATGTTGCATCCTCTCTCCAATCCCCAGACATATACCAGCTACAGCAGCTCATCCCAGAGCAGAAACACTAATTTCTTTCTGTACATGGCTGACTGGCCTCCAAGAATTCCCTCCAGAGACCAAGGTCAAAAGTGCACTGCGAAAAGTGCAGGAAACCTATTACATTTGCTAGGGAGCTGGCAATAGAAATGCTGTAGCGCAGAAGTACTGACTGGACGGGTATTATATTAATACATAGCAGATTAGTATTGCCCTGACCTGAAAGTGAGCAAATGGCCTAGCTGAGGTATTAGTCCGCAAATATGTTGCTTTTATAGACACATGAAAATTAATATCACTCCACTGTGTGCTAATATAGTGCAGTAATATACAGGAGAAATTGGGTGAGGTAAGCCATTTTAATTAACAGCAAAAACGCATCTCTCAGTTTTTGTACCATATTTAAAAGGCATGTTCTTGATTAAATGGTTGTCACATCGCTGGGATCTCAGACTAGGGATTTCAGGAGCAGGGCCTGGGAGTCTTTCTCCTTGCTCTACCAGGGCAACTTGTAAGAAGAAGGAACTGCAATCAGTTAAAGGCTTGGCTCCAGAACAAATTTTCCATCAGTGGAACTGAACTTTCCTGCCTTCCCCTTCCCACTGCAGTCCACTGATCCCCAGGAAATGCTGCTCCGGGGTGACAGGGGACACTGAGGAATGACATGGGTGGGGTCTGCAGTGGGAGGGGGGAAACTGGTAGAAATGGCCCATTTATTCTGGATCCAGCCCCAGGTAACCTGGGGAATCCCACTCAGACATTTTGCATTAGAGGAGGAGGCAGAGGTCATTTCAGGGGGGATCACGGGGGATCGCAATTCCCCCGGGTGAGGTACGGGGGCGGGGCACATGACGAAGCCCTGCCCCCTGCTTCCGGCCGCCCCGCTTCCGGCCCTCATTCAGCCAGGAGGAGGCAGGAGAAGAGGGAGGGTAAGTTGCTTCCTCCCTGCCTCTCCCCACCCCTGCCTGCCTGGGGCCAGGGAGGGCCTTGGATGACACACTTCCGGTGATGTCAGGGGGTGTGGCCTCATGACACACTTCCGGTGATGTCAGGGGGTGTGGCATATGCTAATGAGTTCCCCTAGCTCTTTTTCTATGAAACGACCCCTGGGAGGAGGCAACTGAATACAATTGTGGGTGACTGCCACAGTCCTACAGGGGAAAAATAGGTGAGGCAATACTTCTAAACACACTAACATGCAAAACAGCTTTCATTTAGTCCTATTAAAACTTCATGCCATAAACACATCCTTTGCTGATTTCTGAGTATCAAGCCTCTGCTGAAGAGACATGAGCAGGCCGGGCTGTGTTTCCTCTGGCCACTTAGTAACCCTCAGTTTCCCTCTATTATGGAATCAGTCAATGTGATTTTGAATGAAGTTTTGCAATGAATACATCCAAAATAAGCGTGTGTGTGTGTGTGTCATGGATTTTCCCCCCATACCCAATGAGTATATGGTTATTTTTTTCCCTTGAATTTATCTAATTGTTTTTCCAGGCACATGATATCTGCTGTCTCCAAGGGCAAAAAAAAATGTATGTCAGACATGAGAACGTTGACTCGCAGGCGGCTGTTGAAGCACCAAATGTCAGAGCAGCTGCAAGAAATTTACATCCATTGTGGAATGCAGCTTTACACAAGAACACCACCAGCATAGCGCTGAAAAGAGGAATTTGTTGAAGACATAATGGATGCTTTTACTTCACTGGCTTCCTTTTAAGGAGACTCTGTTTTGATTTTGTCAGGCAAGATTACTGGCTGGTATCATTTGTGCCTAACACCACAATCCTCCAGACCCAGGTTTGTGTGTGTGTGTGTGTGCACGTGTGCGTGTGTGCTACCATACACGAACACAGAGGGCCAAACTAAACATTTTGTTTTACATACCACACAGAAGCTCAGGCTGGTACCACAGGGGGGAAGAAAGGCTTTTACCTCCCCTCCAAACTGTTTTACCATGTACAGACTGTGTTGGGGAGAGTCCTTGTGCCAATTTTGCTGCTCCATGTGGAGTATCTGTGAGCGTAGGGATGGTAGCCTTCAAGTGGTGCCTGGAATAACAGCTCATCTTCAGACTACAGAGATCCGTTCCCCTGGAGTCCAATGGATGCTTTGGAGGGTGGGCTCCACTGAGGTTCTACCCCCAAATCCTCAGGAGTTCCCCAACCTGGAGCTGGCAACCCTACCCCCCACCCCCACCCCCTGGCAGTGGCCAAGGGAGACCTGGCAACCCCTGTGAACATGGACCATAAAAATCAGCAAAATAGTGCCCCCCCCCCCAGTGTGGTTTTCATGTGGGAAAACTGCTGGGGGTGGGGGAAGCAGGAGCACTTCCTCTCTGTGGCATTGTTCTCAATCCGTTTTGGACTCTCATTTTCTAGGGGGGGGGGAACTGTTCCGCACAGCTGCTGTGTCTTTTTAAAAATGCAAGGTTAATTTGGCCCAGTAAGGAGACTACTTCTGTTATCCCAGATTAAGTGTTTTAGCTACTCAAATACAATTTTTTGGTTTATGGTCCAGACCTCAATTTATCGGATGCACAAAGTGGGAACCTTCGCTGGTTTGGCTGCATAGGTCTCTCCTATGCTAGGATTTGATTCAGTGAGTTGAGTACGTGTTTATTAATTTATACTATGCTGTTCTACCCAATGAAGACCCAAAGTGGTTTACAACCACTGTTCCCTCTAAGCTGAGTTAGTGTGAGCTAGCTCACAGTTTTTTAGCCTCCGGCTCACACATTTTTGTCTCTGCTCAGGAAAGATGGCTCCAGAGCAAACTAATTTATCCAGTAGCCAAATCACTTGCTCACAACTTTAATGCTAGTAGCTCACAAAGGAGAATTTTTGCTCACAAGACTCCACAGCTTAGAGGGAGCATTGCTTACAACATTGTTCTCCTCTCCTCCATTTAATCATAACAACAACAGCCCTGTGATGTAGGTTAGAATAAGAGGCAGTGATTAGGCCAAGATCATCCAGTGACCTTCCGTGTCAGAGCAGGGGAAGGTACAAAGTAACTTTACTTGGCTTGTTCCACACACACATGCAAATGGTGGGCTTCCTGAGCTCAAGCCCATTTTCTCTCACATAGAGATGCGTTGGGTGCTTCCAGGTGGGCAACTGACTTGGGTGAAGGTGTGATCAGCAGAGACAAAAATGTGACCATTTCCGCAGTTGTGAAATCCCCCACATTGACGTTTTAAAAGCTGCACATTATGTAAAGTTTTCCTCTGTAGATTTTTCCTCACGAGGCACAAACCCGAAGTTTTCTCCTTCTTATCCCGCATTTGCAGAATCCACAGTTTTAGTGAGTTCCGAAAACGCGGGATAAGGAGAAAACTTCGGGTTTGCGCCTGGTGAGGAAAAATCTACTGAGGAAAATATCACATAACACAGAGTTTTAAAAACATCAATGCAGGGGATTTCACTACTGTGGAAATAGTCGAGAAAGGGAGGAAGGGCATGCTGCGGGCCTGGAGCCAACAGGATCCCATCTGGCCTTATATAACTGTTGACGCCACTCTGTCCTGGCTCTTCACTCTGAGCAGCTCCTTGCCCTGGGCTGGCTAAGCTGTTTGATCCTCTACAGAGCTGTCATCTTCCTTCATTGGCAGTCTTAGTGCTAATGCTTTTATCTTATTGATTGAACATTAGCCTCAACCAGGGCACAGGCTTTTTCGGCCCTTGCCCCAGCCTGGTGGAACATGCTCCCACCTGTGATCAGGGCCCTGTGGGACCTATTACAATTCAGCAGGGCCTGTAAAACGGAGCTGTTCTGCCAGGCTTTTGACTGAGGTGGCGGACATTCAACGATTCTGGCCTCCCCTGTTCATGGCCTCTTTCCCAGTTGTTGTTGTTGTTCAGTCGCACAGTCGAGTCCGACTCTTCACAACCCCATAGACCAGATCACAGCAGCCGCAATGAATATTGTTTTAAAAGTCTGTGGGGGCTGAATTTGGCTCCAGCATGGCATGAGGGGAAGAAGGGCTCCTGCCCCCCCCCATGCCATTTTCCCAAGCCAAAACACCTCCTGGTGGAAGTTATCTACCCCAATTTGGGATGGTAGTTTAAACTTTGATGATACTGTCTTTTATTGCTTTTACTGTTTTATTGCTTTTACTGTTTTATTGCTTTTACTGTTTTGTTTTAGCGACTACATGTTGTAAGCCTCCAAGAGCCCAGTTGTGGGATAGGGCGGGGTATACATAAATAACAACAACAACAACAACAACATTTTTGTGGTATTAAACTAAAGATCTCATCAGATCTTATTTCTTTTCCGAATTTGTAGTCTAGGTTTTGTTTTCTTACTTCTTGAATATGATTTACATTCTTGCAGGATGCAGTGATAACTGAGGAGAGTGAAAATGGGTTCTTAGATTTTCAGCCAAATGTGGCTACCATCTCTTTTGGGTGCATTATGTTAATGCAAGGTACCAGCCTGCCAGCAGCTTAACAGATCATCAATACTGAGAGAGTGCTGATCTGTTCACATGGCGGAGGCCTTGGGACTGATGCCAGGTATCACTTCCTACCCCCAAAGGATGTCATCATCAATTAAGTATTGTGGGGGGGGGGCTTCCCCGCAACCCAACAGATCATATGTATCAGGAGGATAATCTGACTCTGCCTGTAGATTCGTTACTTCACTGTTAGCTCTGTGCCTAAATTTTATAGACCCCAGTGTGGCTATGCCTGAAGTATACATGGGTAAGAAAGAGGAATCAGTGTCTGATTTTCTCCCCACCCCCCCTCTGTGTAACAGTTATTGACAGAACCACACACATTTTTCTGTAAAAGTTATAGGATGACACTTTCTTGCAGCAAATGAATTGGCCATCTGTAACATTATCAAAGACAGAAAACTGCATTTGCACTGTAGGACAGCAGTATGGAAATAGAATATGATACCGTTAATTAATCGGTGGCACAGAAGGTGGTGAAAATTTTATTCTTTTGATGGCTGGCCTGATCCTCCAGAATGAGTTGGGTCCATATATTTAAATAAATCACTTTCTCCCCCTTGCTACCTGCATCTTTATTGTAATAGGCAATGTGCTTAGTATCTGCATGTATGCTAATTTGGGTTCAGTGGTACTTGTGCATGTGTAAAGTGCTGTCAAGTTGCAGCTGACTTATGGTGACCCCTCATGGGGTTTTCAAGGCAAGAGACTAACAGAGGTGGTTTGCCACTGCCTTGCTCTTCGTAGCAACCCTGGAATACCTTCATGGTCTCCCAACCAAGTACTAACCAGGTCTGACCCTGCTTGCTTAGCTTCTGAGAACTGATGAGTTCAGACTAGCCTGCAACATCCAGGACAGGGCTCAATGGTACTTATTTCCTAGTAAAGGACAGTGTTACTGATGCAACAAACATGAAATTAAGCAAACTCCAGAGCACGACGGAAGACAGGAGGGCCTGGAGTTATGTGGTCCATGGGGGTCGCAAAGAGTTAGACTCGACTGTGTGACTGAACAATAAAAACATAAGACTGAAGACAAGTCATATAAACATCACCCTTAGCATAAAAAGAACTATGCTGCGATCAGATGTGCAGTATGATCCATTGCTGTTGCTGTTCCCTTCTGGATTTAAAATGCACAGTCAGACAGCAACATCTGTCATGCCCTAGTTGTCTGCATCCCATTCTCCCCCCCTCTTCCTGTGTGTTTCTTTGAGACTTGTGAAAGTCCAGCCCTTTTGGGCTGAGCTGGTTTCAAATCGGATTTCCTGTTGTGTGATTGCTCTGTTGCACACTCAAGCTGTCAAGCAGGTCTGACTAGTCTTTTGTTTCCAGCTGCCATTTTTTTACTAGTTAGCAATGTCTGCATAACTGCAGATTCACCTCCCCCCCCCATAGGGGATCTCAAAACTGTAATTTCTTTATAAAAGTGTTCAGAGAAGGATGCCTCTGTACTTCAGCATTTTTCTGTGCTTTGGGGAAGGGGTTAATTGAAAAGATTAGAGAGGGAGGATGACAGTGAACCACATATCCCAGCAGGCTCATCAGTGCTTGTGTGCATGCTCAAAGGACAAACTTTTTTTAAAAAATGGCCAGTGGCATGACTTCCTGGCTGCTGCCATCTGATCGTTCAAGGACGGGGGTGAAAATGCTTTGAAGAATGCTAAGGGGGTGAGTCTGATCACAATTCTCTGTTACAAAAAAAAATAGATCAATTTGTGGCGGGGTCACACTGGATCAAACTGTACATCTGACCGCAGCCCTAGTCACTTATGGTATGTTAAGCAAGTAGTTGGCCTAGGAGAAAGTATTTTGCTCTATGCTATGCTCCACCACCACCACCCCATTTTCTGAGATCAGAGTGGCTACTCAGACTTTGGACACAAAAGCACATGGGATGGTTTGAGATTACTTGAATGTCTTAAGCCATAGACAATAACATCAGAAAATACAAATAGCACGTAATGGATTGTCACCAATATGACTTTCAAGGCAAGCCTTACCATGAAGCAGCCAAACTAGATAGCAGCTTTCAGAGGAAATGCTATTTTCCAATACTGAGCATCTATGGGTCATTTTTAAAAAAGGCATGGGGGATTGAAATCATTTTGACATTTTGCTTCAGGTGCTAAAAAGTCTAAATCCAGCCCTGATAAGGCAAGCGAAGCAGGCTCAGTTACAGATAACCATATCTTTCATAAGCCTAAAGAAGAGTTCTGAGCAATTCAAAAGTTTAAAGGGATTAAGTGAAAGCATAAAGAGATTAAGTACAAGAAAATAAGACAACATCCAACCAAAGAGTACAGAAAAGCAAGTAGAGATAAAGTTAAGAGAAGGATGGGAGAGATTCTGTCCCATTAGCCCCGAGGTTTCATCTGAGCCAATGGTTTTCATCTACTTCAGGGAACCCTTTCCATATTATTTGTCTGCTGAAAATTGCATTTGCTGTGTGTAAACAGGGATTTCCTGGGTGCATTCAAACACGTGAGCCAGGCTGGTTATGTATTTTATTTGAAACATTTTTATGCAACCTTTCCACCCAATTCGGGTCCCCAAGGCAATGACCATGAAAACATTAAAACCTTTGAACACTAAAAAGAGCATTAAAATGATAGCACATGAACTTGCAACAGCAAACCAGGGAGGAGTGCCAATAACAAATTATTGGGGGTATGCCAAACAAAACAAAAAAAAGTCTTCACCCACTGGTGGAAGGCAACAAATAGAGGAAGACAGATAAGTCTCCCTGGGGATGGAGTTCTAAAGCTTTGATGCTATGACTGAGAAAGCCCTTTCTTGATTTGCCAGCTGTCTAGCCTCAGATAGTGAGGGCACTGAAACTGGGCATCCAAAGGTGAATGGAGTGAACAAATAGGTTATAGTTAGTCATAGCCCTTGCCCCCTCATAAACTTAGAAAAGTCATCCCCAGCATGACACTCATGGACACTATGGTACTCACCAATTGTTTTCCTGGTGTCCATTTGCCCATTTCTTGGTGCCCCAAAGCAAAAAGCCACTCCTGACTTTCCTGGGCCCCATGGCAGCCATTTTGTGGTGATGCCTAAACAATTCCAAAAGTGCTCATGGGCTCAGCAATACTGAGGACCCAGCATTCTTATTCTGTATTCCAACTGTCAGTCAGCTTATTAGTCAGTCTGTGGCCTAGCTAAGACCACTAATATTGGCGATGGCTGGGCAAGGGATACCAGTGCTCCTGGGAATGGGAAATTATAGTGGTGGGACCAGGCAGGAATGGAAGGTAAGGGGACAGAGAAGTAGAGGAGCTCAGCCCCCTTCCAGCTTGTGTCCAATCCCAAAAGTGGTAGGTAGTGGGGCTAGAATTAACAACCCCTCTCCGACATTGGTGTTGTGTAACACCAGGTCCATAAATAACAAGACCATAGTCCTTCGTGACTTACTGCAGGAGCAAGATGTGGACCTGGCATGTGTGACCAAGACCTGGGTACAAGATGGGGAGACAGTAGCTCTCTCCCAATTGGCTCCTCCCGGGTTCTCGATCCTTCACCAATCATGGACTAATGGGCAGGGGAGGGGAGTGGCCCTGTTCATTCAGGAGGCTTACTCCTTCAGAGTGCTCCTACTACCAAAGCTCACAGGAATAGAGTGCACTGGCTTTGTGTGGGAAGCCTGGGAGTGTTTGGTTATTTGGTTGGTGTACCGTCCACCCAATGCACTGACGAACAGCATGTTATCCCTGTTGGAGGCCATATCAGGCTAGCATTGGAGCCCCCTAGACTGATAGTCCTGGGTGACTTCAGTGTCCATGCCAATGACGTGGCTTCCACACAGGTGATGCACCTGGTATCATCCATGGAGGCACTAGGACTCTCTCAATAGGTAATGGCTCCCACCCACTGAGCAGGGCACATGTTTGATCTGATCTTCACGGTGGGGGTTACAGTGAACCAGATTACTGCCATGGCAGTACCATGGTTGGACCACTATGTCCTGAAGGCCTATGTGAACGTGCCACCCCAACCCTGTTTCGGCGGTGAACGTATCTTAGCTCACCCGTGGAGCCAAATGGACCCTATGCGGCTTCAGATGGCCCTGCGCGATCTGATGCCCCCTGCTGGCTTGCTGGATGAGCTTGTCGAGGACTGGCCCAGCCCATCGACAAGATCACCCCTTGATGCCCTCTGCACCCTCGCTCTAGGCTCACTCCATGGTATACCCAGGAGCTGTGGCTGATGAAGCAAAGGCTCAGATGTCTAGAGAGACAGTGGTGGTGTGTTCGTGATGAAGCTACAAGAGCATCCTATAGGATATTTATGAGATCCTATGAGATGGCAAAGCCACTAAAAGAGAATATTATGTGTCCATGATTGCGTCTGTGAGCTCTTGCCCAGCCCAATTATTCAGAACGATTCAGTCTATTACTGCTGTGCCACAAGGCAGACCAAACACTAGGCTGTGATCAGATGTGCAGTATGATCCATTGCTGTTTCTGTTCCCTTCTGGATTTAAAATGCACAGTCAGACATCAACATCTGTCATGGTTCCATGCACATCTTCTTGGTAGGTTTTGGATTATTTCAGTCTAGAGGAGGTTGACAAACTACTCTCAACTGTATGTCCGACCACCTGCAACCTTAATCCATGCCCAGTGTGGCTAATTAAAGCTAGCCGCGATGGGCTATGAGGTGCCCTAAGGGAAATTATTAACAAGGGCACTCAAGGAGGCAGTGGTATGTCCCCTCTTAAAAAAAAAAATTGGACCTGGCCAAATTGGCTAATTACCAGCCAGTCTCCAATTTTCCCTATTTGGGCAAATTAATTGAGAGGGCAGTGGCAATTCAGTTGCAAGGTTTTTTGGATGACACCTCCAAACTAGATCCCTTCCAGTTCGGTTTCTGACCAGGCCATGGGATGGAGACAGCACTGGTCGCCGTCACTGATGACCTTCAGAGGCATCTGGATTGGGGTTGTTCAGCAGTGTTGCTGTTGTTGGATTTGTTGGCGGCGTTCAACACAGTCGACCACCAACTACTGACATGCCACCTCACCGACACTGGGATTCAGGGGTCTGCATTGCAATTGCTGCCTATAGCATCCAAATTTGATTCAAGGTGCTGGTTTTTACCTTTAAAGCCCTTTATGGTCGGGGGCCTACATACCTGAGGGACTGCCTTTCCCCACATGTTCCCCAGAGAGCACTACAATCAGGGTCCCAAAATTGCTTGGTCCTTCCAGGCTCCAGTGAAGCTAGGCAGGCTTCGACAAGCCTTTCAGTGGCAGCTCCGTACTGATGGAACGAGCTCCCGGAAGACATCAGGGCCCTGCGGGACCTTTTACAGTTCCGTAGGGCCTGCAAGATGGAGCTCTTTCACCAGGTCTTTGACTAGTGAGCCACACTTAATAAATGCAGGCCCTGGCCCCAATACTAATACCGCCATCAACAGCCTGTATTCCGCCAATATGACCCAGACTGAGATGCCAGCCAACTGTACCCTTATGCTGATGCTACTAATGCCTCACCATCGCTATAGCCAGTTTGGTGTAGTGGTTAAGTGCGCGGACTCTAATCTGGGAGAACCGGGTTTGATTCCGCACTCCTCCACTTGCACCTGCTGATGTGACCTTAGGTCAATCACAATCTCTGGCACAGCTGTCCTTGAAAAAGAGCAGTTTCTGTCAGAGCTCTCTCAGCCCCACCCATCTCACAGGGTGTCTGTTGTGGGGAGGGGAAGGAAAAGGAGTTTGTAAGCCACTCTGAGACACCTTTGGGTAGTGAAGGACAGGGTATAAATCCAATCTCTTCTTCTTCTTCTACATTAGATCTGCATTAGCACTTTATTTAGTGTTTTTACATTTACATTTACCTAATTCTTTGTTTTACTTGTTCAGTAAAATTCTATGTAAGCCACCCTGAGCCTGCTTCAGCAGGGAGGGCAGGATATAAATGTGTACCCAATGCTTTCCAGCAAACAATTAGCAATGGTGGGCATCACTCAGAGGTTTTTTTTTCCCCCAAGGGGAGTTTGTCTGCCATCACTCATCTCTGCTCCAAGAAACTCCAGAATTCCTACTGCCATGTTTGAAAACCACTCACCTCACATTCTAGTATCATATGGAGCAACTGATACCATCCCAAAATCAGAGTCAAAGTAAAAGAAGGTTTTTTTAATGAAATCTTGTCAGCTGTGAAACAACAAAAGAGGTGATCAACTGGGAGGTTTGGGATCAGTTTGCCAACCAACAGCACATGCCAAAAAATGTTAATTTGAATACTTCCTACAACCTTAGAAATCATTACAACTTGTACAGGAACGAAGGCAAAACAGAGTACAAATGGCTTATTTAATTCAGGCAAAAGGAGTCTTTGGACCTCTCGTGCATGAATCTGCATAGCATTATTATGCAGATTCTGTAACCCTATGCAGCATAATGTACATGACCCTGAAATCAAATGTAAAATGTGCTTTAGTTCAAAAATGCTAATGGCAAAGTCATGGGTCAAATGTAATTGCAAGAGTTAGAAAATGGCTTGGTTTCCAATCCAGGAGCTTTTTTTAAGTTAATTAAGATATTGTGCATTAAAATTATATGGAAAAACTGGGGGGGGGGGGAGAGAGCGAGATTAGCCAATTAATTAAACTAAACCTACGGAAGCAGAATAACTTCCTCCAGTGTGTAATGTAGCCAGGGGAAGGGGTGGGGGGAGAAGAGGCACTCTGTACAAATAATTAAATAGAAGCCTTTTTGTGAGTGGGATATAATATTTTATATAATAAAAACCATCTTAATTGCATTTAAGTCTTGGCTATGCTGCCATCCATATATCATCCTGATGACCTCTGTAAATGCCTAAATGCCTAGTGTAGAATAAAGAACCATGTATTATTTTAGAGTGCACATATAATTTTTATGGAGTAATCACTATGTTTACATTTATAGAATAGTCTTCCACATTTGCTTCAGTGCTGCAAAGGCTTCAGTTAAATGGGCCTCACGGTGTGGCAGTATTACAGAATTATAGCTTCTGCTCCAAAAAATGCCATTTCCTCATCTACATGATACAGCAGACTCTCTCTTTTTTAATAAACATGAACAAATTGGAGGTTTTATAAACCAAGAATGGCAGGACCTCAGAACCCAGACCGTAGAAGTTAAGCAGCCTGACTATGGTTAGGTGTAGCCAAGAGCAACAAATCGCTTGGATTATTATTACTTCTCTTGTCTAAAGACACTAAACTAAGTTCTGGTTCACAAGGTTTTTAATTCTCTTCTAATATTGTAGAATATTGAAATTGTTATCATTATGAGGATAAATCTTTGTATCAAAGTGGCCAGTGATGGAGGTATAGAATTATGCCTGTACTGTAGGCAACAGTGCAACTGATTTACTGCTTTAAAAGGGATTAGACAGATTCATGGAAGATAGGTCTATCAGTGGCTAATAGCCACGGTCACTAAAGAACACCTCTATATTCAGAGGCATTAAACCTCTGAATGCCAGTGCCAGGAGGTAATATCAAGGAAGGCATTAGCCTCTGTGCCCTGTTTCCAGAGGAACTGTTTGGCCACTATGTGAGACAGGATTCTGGACCAGATGGACCACTGATCTAATCCAGCAGGTGTCCTCTTTTGTTTTTTACCTTTACTTAGCAAATTTGTAACAAATCAAAGGTTACAACTTGGAAATGCTTGTTGGAATTCATCAATGCCTATCCTTTTGGATCTGGCAGACAACTATGTAAATATTCCTAGACACATTAACTAATTAGCTAATGTAGTTTCAGTCAAGTGTGTGTTCCTTCCTGCTTATTCTTCCTTTGTTTTATCTATATTGATCAATACTTTATTAATTGGAACACTTCAAGCAAGTGCTTTTGATTGCCTATGTCCCGTATAAGGGTGATTTGGTTGTCATTTTAAAAATATATCTATCCTAACAAAATAGATGGGAGTTTGTAAAAAAAAAGAAGTGCTTTGATCACCGATTTCAGATCATTGCTGTACCTCTGAGGAAGAAAGACAAAACTTGGCTTATAAGAAGTCATGGAGGGTTGGTCGTGGATTTGTGTAACAGGTTTATAAACACTGTCAGATCATTTAAAAAATGGAGCGTGACCTAGATAGCCCAGGCAAGCCCAATCTCGTCAGATATCAGAAGTTAAGTAGGGCTGACCCTGGCAAGCATTTGGATGGGAGACCTCCAAAGAATACCAGGGCCGGGAGGCAGAGGCAGGCCATCAAGCCACTTCTCTGAACATCCTCCATGCCCCTCTAGTGAGGTCGCCATGACTTCCAGGCACAAGCGCGTGCGCCCACACACACAAAAAGAAATTGAATGGGACGGCCCTTGCAGACAGGTTGGAGACCCCTTGTCCACAATAATCAATTGATCAGTTGGGTATATTTTGCCTTTTATTCTTTAGTTGTCAAACACATGGAAGTGTCCATCTAGGGTTGCCAGACCTGGCCTGGCAACCATAGGGACACCAAGGGTGGGGGACAGAAACATGAAGAAGTGGCCATGGTGATAGTGTGATGTCACTTTCAGGGGGGAACAGAAGTGACATCATGTTTCTCTAGGAGTTGCTGGAAACTCTATGGTTTTACCATAGCATTTCTGCTGGTTGCTAGGGAGGCATGACATCACTTCTGGGCTTTCCCAGGAAGTGATGTCACCCCACCAGCAGTGTTCCTTCTAAACTGAATTAGTGTGAGCTAGCCCACAGTTTTTTAGCCTCCAGCTCAGGAAGGATGGCTCCAGAGCAAACTAATTTATGGAGCAGCCAAATCACTCGCTCACAACTTTAATGCCAGTAGCTCACAAGGTAGAATTTTTGCTCACAAGACTCCACAGCTTAAAGAGAGCATTGACCACCAGCCCAATGGCCATTAAAAAAACCCCTTTTTCTAGGAACAGTGGTGAAAAAGGGGAGGCAGGGGATCTTCTGTCCCCATCTGGGAATGGCAACCCTATGTCCACCCAATGTAAATCAAATTGTGCTGATGTGAGCAGAACATGAAAGCCAATATTATAATAATCTATGGCTGGAGGGGTAAAGGTTTCATGCTGGCAGTCCAGCATGGCCCCAGATTCAGTCTCTTCCATGTCATTCTGGACTGCGAGCTGCATACATCCCCTCCTCACGTATGAAACTTTTACCCTCTCAGCCACACTTATTTACTAATAATCTTTAAACTGTTCAATATTTTCTTAATGATGTTAATACTGATACTACCATTATGGTTGCAAAATTCTTAGCAGAATCAGCCGCACTTAGATACAGACTTTTTTTTTACAAAATACGCATATTTTATTATCTAAATTTACTTACTGGATTTAAATGTATCTTCTTAAACGTATTTATTATATACTATTATGTCATTAAAGTTGTCTGAATTTTTAAAAAAACAATAATCTATAGGGCTGCCAAATCCCCCCGGGGGGGCGGATTTCCCCCCGCTTTGGAGGCCCGATTTCCGACGCCGCGGAATCGGGCCCCGGGGGAAACCCCACCCCGGCGTGCACGTCACCCGGATGTGACGTGATGACGCCAGGCACGCTGGGGGCGGGGCCACAGCCATTTGAGGGGAAAACAGAGTTTTCCCCTCAAATGGCTGTGGCCCCGCCCCCAGCGTGCCCGGCGTCATCATGTCACATCCGGGTGACGTGCTTGCGGCGCGTGTGCGTGCACGACCGGGACACCGTCCGGGAGCCCCCCGCCGCAGGAATAAACAGGTTTGGCAACCCCAATAATCTATGGCACGTACAACCAAGATAATGGTTTGTATATATAAAAAAATGCCAAATCTGAGCCGATTCTGAAAACAAATGGTCACTTCCTTTCTGTGCATGACAACTCTGGATAAACATTAAACCGCCCATCTTGCCTTCTGGAAGTACATTTGTATTACAAGAAATGGGTAAAACTAGGCACCGAGATTTGTGTTACAATTATCTTCCTGAAGGTTAGGAGTCGTTCTCTAGTGAGAAAAATGAAGATATTAGCATCTCTGCAAGGGGAAAAATGAGTTCCCCCTTTTTCACATAAACCAGCTGAGGAAACAGCGGGCGGAGGAGGACCTGCTACTGTGGTCCTAGCCTAGAAGTGCTGTTCTTTCCCTCCACAGGGCCCATTCTGTGTTTTGAGCCCCTGGAAAGAAAGTGGAACTGAAACGTATGGATAATGGGTGGCTTAGATTCAGTCATGCTGAGCAGAGGGATGAACATCAAAATTTCAGTCTGTTGTATCTTTCCTCCAAACACAAATGACATTAAGCCAAATTTCAGTGTAGCAAAGAATCAACTAAACTTGGTGAATACCATGATGTTGTGAGTATGCATCAAGGTCCAGAGACCCTGAGTGCAGTGAGCAGGTAGAAGGGGGGATCCAGTCCCTATTATTTGAATTATAGTCTGAACTGAACCTTTGCTGCCACCGAGCATCAAATATCCGGGCATCTCAGCATCATAAGAATATAGCTCCCAGGAGCCAAAAGGCACCCTTTGCTCGTAGACGATTGACTTACAGTGATTCCCCCACATGGTGCTCACTGATGTGTTTCACTGTTCTTTTTCCAAAGCAACTTGTCATTAAAAACAGTGGGCCCATTTTGTCTTTCCGTCACCACCTGGAGATTTGGGGGTGGAGTCTGGGGAGTTCAGGGACCTCAGTGGAGTACAATGCCATAGACTCTACTCTCCACAGCATCCACCTTCTCCAGGGGAACTGATCTCTGTAGTTTGGGGATGAGCTGTAATTCCAGGAAATCCCCAGGCCCCACCCGGAGGGCCACCAGTCTCAACCCTGGAATCTGTTTCAATGCTAAAGGATAGCCCTGGGACACCAAGGCTGCTGGGGGGAGGACATTATTCCAGGGAGTCACCCTAGGGCCCAGGGGCCTGAGGAAGTCAGTTGATTTGTTTCATATAATGGTTGGTAGGGTGAGGGTCCGGATGGAATGCAGGAGCCCAGAAGGGAGCTCTGGCTGTGGCCCTGGGGATTCTCAGCAGTCCTGTGGGACACATGGCAAACACAATAAAGGAGACAGTGCATCTGAACACATGCAGAAGATGTCACCACTTTTTGAGACAGCTTTTGACAGGACAACTCTTTCCCATGCTGAAACTTTACTTTCCCAAGGGAGAGTCCATCAGGTTGATCCTTCCGACACTACAGCAGCCCCCCCTGGAAAGTGGAGCAATGCCAGAGAAGAAGAAGAAGAAGAAGAAGGAGAAGGAGAAGGAGAAGGAGAAGGAGAAGGAGAAGGAGAAGAAGATTGGTTTTATACCCTGTGCTTCACTATCCACAGAAATTCTTGGAGTGGCTTACAATCACCTTTCCTTCCTCTCCCTAAGACAGACACCCTGTGAGGTAGGTGGGGTTGAGAGGGCTCTGGGAGAGATGTGACTGGTCCAAGGTCAGCCAGCTGGCTGCATGTGGAGGAGTTGGGGAATCAAACCTGGTTCTCCAGATCAGAGTCTGCCACTCTTAACCGCTACGCCAAACTGGTGTGGGAACTATGCTGTAGATCCTTCCAGGGCAACCACAGCTTTCCAGTTGTTTTTAACAGCATGACAAGGAATATCTCTGCCATGGCTTATGTACTATTATGTTTCCACTATCCACTCTGTGCACCAGGGATGATAGGAAAAGTTTTCTAGCCCAGGGGCTATGGTGAGCTAATGTAGAGCTCTGACCCCTCTTTGGAAGAAATTAAGCACTGTCTACTCTATGCTGTTTCACAGAGTTCCAAATCCAAGTCCATCATGGTCAGCAGTAATGTAGTAATCTCATCTTGTTTTTCAATTTACGGCAGCAATAATACACATTAAATGCATTCCTAGCAACCCTGGACAGTTAAGTAGAAAAAGCAGTTGTTCCCTGGAGGTTAATATATGCGTTCCTCCAATTGGAATGCATTGGGTTGACTGTCTAGATTATTTAACTTAATATACATTATAAATTATTTAATTTCAAAAGCCTTGCCTATGTTGAATATGATTGAAACAATTATTCCTGTGCACAATTGTCCCAATAACATTACACAGTCTTATGAAATCCCAAGGCAGTAGTTTTACCTCTGCTATCTGCTGCTGTTCATAAACTTCTCACACTATGTGTTTTTTGAGGTTATAGCATTACTAAAACTATTTGCTTGAAACGCATCCTTGGGTTCAATAGGAGACTATGTCTTATTCTATATTTAATGAGAAGAAAATCCCAATTACAAGGGAATGCAGCAGGCTATAAAATACAGTAATGCAAAAACCGGATGGGCTTTAAAGCTTGTTTGTTCTTCTAAACTTGAGAACATAAGAACAGCCCTGCTGGATCCAACTAGGAGCCATTTCATCCAACATCCTGTTTCTAGCAGTGGGCAGCCCAACATTTCCAGGAAGCCCAGAAGCAGATATGAGTGTAGCGGACCTCCTCCACTATTGGACCCTCAAGAACTTGAGTTGTGAATCAAGAGATTCTGTTCAGATATTTTGGCTAACAGCTGCGGGCAGCACTGTCCTCTCTGAAGTTGTCTACATCTGAGGGTTGCCAGCCTTCAGGCGAAAGCCTGGAGATCTCCCGCTAATACAACTGATCGCCAGGCAAAAGAGATCAGTTCTCCTGGAGAAAATGGATGCTTTGCAGAATGGACTCTATGGCATTATACCCCAGCTGAGGTCCCTCCCCTCCCCAAACCCCACTCTCCTCAGGATCCACCCTTGAAATCTCCAGGTGTTTCCCAACCCGGAGCTGGTAACCCTACCACATGCCCAACCTGATGTGATATCCTTCTTGCCCATCCCAAACCAAGGGCCTCCAAAGAAGGGAAAAGGGTTGACAATCCTCCTTACACCACCTTCTCCAAACTTACTCTAAGAGCAGCAAAAAGAATTCCACCAGTCTGTTCCACCTCTTGCCTCTTCTAAACAGCGTTCCAAGTCATACTTATTTCCTGATTGACTCCCCACCTTCCTGCCTGCATAAGCAAGCCTCAGGTCATGAGTATCCCCAGGACTATTTTTGGGCAGGAACGCACAGGAACGGAGTTCCGGCTGGCTTCCAAGTTGGCCACGCCTAGCAGGAACTCATTAGCATAATAGGCCACACCCAACAGCAGAAACTCATTAGGATTGGCTACATTAGGGGTGTGTAGCCTAACATGCAAAGGAGTTCCTGCTACAAAAAAGCCCTGGGTTTTGAGAACAAACAAGGTAAGCAGAATAAGAAGCAAAAGGTAGGTGTGGCTGGATGACCACACTTCTGGTAACATGGGGGTGTGGTCTAATATGCCAATGAGCTGTGCTGTCATGGGTGTGGCCTAATATGCTAATGAGTTTCTGCTGTTGGGTGTGGCCTATTATGCTAATGAGTTCCTGCTGGGCTTTATCAACAAAAAGAGCCCTGAGTATCCCTTTAATGTCGAAGATTCTTGCTGAAGGAGTGCATTGGAGCCTGGAGCCTGCAGCCTCATTATTTTCTCATTCGGGATGACTTTCTCAGAGACATGACAATACACCAGCATAGCTGGAAGGCTGTTTCCTCCACAGTGTACCTGCCTCCATCTCACCATCTCCTGATATGGATCCCATTTCTGTGTGCTGTGGCCTCAGTGTTTTGACGGTATCCTCTGCAATGAACATCTCCCCTTTTGAAATCGTGCAAGCCAATGGCCATCACATCATCTGCTGATATCACCTGGCCAAAGGAGCTACCAAATTGCACATGATCCTACTCTGATCTCCCTCAGTGGTCAAAAGTGGGGTTGTTAGCCCCGAGCACTCTTTGTTTTAATAGCTGTGGGAAGCAAGTCATTATGAAGAATAGTGACTCCACTTCAAGATGCCATCTGGAGGGCTCATCTTGTTAGTCACTCGGACACCCCATGTGGCTGGGTTGGCTGCTTCTCCTCCAGCAGCACCTCCTGTTCTCCCATCTCATCTCAGCCACTAGACAGAGGGCAGCTGTCAATCACTTATTCCCTCTCTTGTTTACCTGCCCTCTCCTGCGTGGTGTGGCTGTGGCTGTTTCTCCTAGCAGCAGGGCCAGCCCCAGCTTATTTTGCACCCTAGGCAAGGATCCCTTCTGGCGCCCCCCCCCCATGCGCCCACCAATTTTCAAAAATAAATGCATTTTAGGAAGAATGAAAAACACAAATAATCAAGAAACTCCCAGAGTACGGGGCCGGGTACAGCTTGGCGCCCCTAAGGGCCAGCTCACTCTAGGCGATCACCTAGTTTGCCTAGTGAGTGAGCCTTCCCTGCCTAGCAGCTCTCACTGCTCCCTTATTTAGGTGAGCCAATATGCAAATACTAAAAGCAAATGGCTGGATCTGGTGGATGAGGAGGAGGAAAGAGCCATGCAAAGGAAGGGGGGGCAAGTCTTCCCAGGAGGTTCTAATTCTTCTGCTGGCCATACAGAGAGAGTGGGCGGGGGGAGTGGGGTCTGTTGTGCAGTGATGGGTTAAGGTTTGCTGTAGACCTCCATGCTGACCCTTTCTCATGAATATGTTCTCCACTCTTTTGAACTTCTCCCACTCTCCTTGGTGGTAGAAAGTGCCATCAAGTCACAGCTGATTTATGGTGACCCCCCCATAGGGTTTTCAAGGCAGGAAACATTTGGAGGTGGTTTGCCATTGCCTGGCTCCTAGGGTAGCCAGCGTTCAAGTGGGGCCTGGAGATCTCCCACTTTTACAACTGATCTCCAGCTGCTTTGAAGGGTGGACTCTACTCTATGGCATTGTACTGTGCTGCGGTCCCTCCCCTCCCCTCCCCAAACCCCATCCTCTCCCGGATCCAACCCCAAAGTCTCCAGGTATGTTTTTCAACCCAGACCTGGCAACCCTACTGCCTCCACATCATGACCCTGGACTTCTTTGGAGGTCTCCCATCCAAGTACTGACCAGGGCCTGCCCTGCTTAGTTTCCAAGGTTTGATGAGATCAGGCTACCCTGGGCTATCCAGGTCAGGCCTCCCTCTCCATGCCACCTAAATGGCTGCATTATTCCGTTAGCAGCTATTTTGCTGACATACCTTCCACTGTTCACTTTCCTCTGAGCACATGGATCAAACTCATTGTTTCCTCTAATTTTGTTCTCCATATATACAGAATGAGCAGCTGTCAGAACAGAAGCCTCATTCCTATGGGAGCACCAGCCACACGCCGAGGGGAGAAAACTGTTCACAAAGCAAAGTCAAGGATATGTTTACTGACAGAAAGTAAGTCGCACTGATAGATGTCATGTGTAATAAAGAGTAGCAGTGGCAAAGACAGGGAAAGGAAGTGGAGATGATTGGGATGCTGGCTCTGGGAAGATAAATGGGAACCATGCCGTGTTTAAAGGCTCTGGCCACAAAGTGAATTGAAGGCAAGGCGGTAATCCCACTATAATGCCCATTTGTTCTAAATGTGTCTCTGCTTTGCCCTGCAGAGTCTTGCTTTCAGAACTTTTCAGTTCTCAAGGAACATGAGGGATTTTATCTCACACTTTCCCTTACAATCAGGGATGCTTGAACACCTGCTAGTTCAACTCATGTCTTGTTAACCAGCTAGGAACAGGGAGTCTTTTCGTTTATGTTTATGGCCTTTCAGCAAGTTACTTTGCCATATTCTTTCTTAACAGTACTATTCAGCTCAGTAGGCTTTTGTTGTACCAGTGCTCTACTCAGCAGGCAGTTGTTTAAATGGACAAATCCGTCACAAATCATATAACCAGGGCTATTTTGGGGCAGGAACGCACAGGAATGGAGTTCCGGCTGGCTCCCGAGTTGGCCACGCCCAGCAGGAACTCATTAGCATAATAGGCCACACCCAACAGCAGGAACTCATTAGGATTGGCTACATTAGGGGTGTGTGGCCTAACATGCAAAGGAGTTCCTGCTACAAAAAAAGGCCCTGGGTTTTGACAACAAAGAAGGTAAACAGAATAAGAAGCAAAAGGTGGGTGTGGCTGGATGAGCACACTTCTGGTAACATGGGGGTGCGGCCTAATGTGCTAATGAGCTGTGCTGTCAGGGGTGTGGCCCAATATGCTAATGAGTTCCTGCTGTTGGGTGTGGCCTATTATGCTAATGAGTTCCTGCTGGGCTTTTTCTACAAAAAGAGCCCTGCATATAACTCAATCATAAATAAGTCCTATCATTTGATATTCCCCTTAGTGGAATTGGTGGTGGTGGAAAGTGCCATCGAGTCACTGCTGACTTATGGTGACCTTGTAGGGTTTTCAAGGCAAGAGGCGTTCAGAGGTGGTTTGCCATTGCCTGCCTCTGTGTCACAGCCCTGGACCTCTTCGGTCATCTACCATCCAAATACTAACTAGGGCTGACCCTGCTTAACTTCAGAGATCTGAGGAGATTGGGCTAGCCTGGGCCACCCAGCTCAGGGCTAGGGCCGTTAATGGCTGTTGATTCGTTTGGATCATCAACATTTTTGCACAGGTGCATTTTTGGATGGGAGACCTCAAGGGAACCCCTGTGTACACCGCCTTATGCTTCATGAAAAAAAGAAAGGGAACAGAAATGTAGTGTTAGAATGTTAAAAATCCAAAATACGATCCTATTGACTCTCTACCACCTCCCACATCTCTCTTCTTTCTGTATCGCTTTGTGTGTCTCAGTGTATCTGTGGCTTCATTTGCTTGTGGACAAAGATTTCCCTAAAACTCCATGTATCCAAACCATCATCAAGGCGGGGGGGATCAAAAATCAACACATTTTCAGATTTCTCAGTTTGGACTTTGTTAGGGGTTGTCAGCAGAGAGCTGTTTTCTACTTTATTTGTACAGTCTGTGAATATAGCAAACTTCTACACCTTCTTCTTTAAGGACACAGGTCCACAGCTTTCTTCTTCTTGTCTGCCCATGTTCTATTCAAGAAACGAAGATACCATGTTACCACCACCACCACCACCCCGCTGTGCATTTCTGCTTCCAGAAGAGAAAAGAGATTTAAATGAAGAGGAATAAGAGTTAGATTAAAATAATGAAATGATTAAATGTCCAGGGCTGACACATGAAACTTGTTCATTTTCTGAAGCATATCATATATTCAAGTTATATTATCCCCTAATTTCTTCATAAAATGAAAGTTAAAGCAAATTCCTCTCTCCCGAGAAAGCGCGATATGCTTTTCCTCTCATGTAACCTTTGCATATTTCTTTTGCTTGGTACCAGGGGTCGTTTCATAGAAAAAGAGCTAGGGGAACTCATTAGCATAACTCATTAGCATATGCCACACCCCCTGACATCACCGGAAGTGTGGCCCAGCGGTGGACCTGCAAGGCCGGCGGGAGTGCGAGGAAGCCCCGTGAAGGCCCTCCCTGGGCCCAGGCAGGCAGGGGTGGGGAGCGGCAGGGAGGAAGCAACTTACCCTCCCTCTTCTCCTTCCTCCTCCTGGCTGAATGAGGGCCGGAAGCGGGGCGGCCGGAAGCAGGGGGCGGGGCTTCGTCATGTGCCCCGCCCCCGTACCTCACCTGGGGGAACTGCGATCCCCTGCGATCCCCCCAAAATGACCTCTGCTTGGTACCCTACCCCATTCAGTTTTCTTCTTTTACATAATGGGTGGGATCCAGATGAAAATGGCAATTTTTATAGACTCCCCTCCCAATGTCATTCCCCAGGGTTTCCTCTTCCTCAGGAGCAGCATTTCATGGAGCTCAGTGGGTAGCAGTGAGAAAGGGATGGCAGGAAAATACTGTTCTGCTGATGGAAAATTTAGCCTGCATCCAGCTCAGCTTTTGTCTGCTGCATCTGCTTGGATGTCTAGAGACAATCTTTCGCCTACTGTTAGTAGACATAAAAAGACACTTGGGACTTACTCACTGTTTGACTGACGCCTTCACTGGGTTATAACAATTACATCTAACAGTCAAAACCCACAACACAAAGTTTACACCATTATAAAATCAAATACTCCAAACTGCACACAGTTACTTTAAAGAAAACACATATTCTGCACTCTCAACTATTATAATAACAAAAGTGGCAAACAAAAAAGCAAGAATAACATTTAGATTGTAATCCAAACAACACATTATGCAACAACCCCAAATATCACCCCCCATGCCAAAAAAACAACAACACCAAAACAAAAAACTTTTAGAAGACCAGCAAGCAGAATATAAAATTATCACCAAGTCAAACTATTGCTGAAAACAGGACAGAACCAGAAAAAACATCAAAATGCTGATGGAATTCACATATTTGAATCAAGTTTTGATTAGGGCAGTGGGGAGAGGTTTTCGTGTTGCCAACAAAACAATCTATTTATGATTGCAAAATGGTAGTTATTTAACAATCTGTCACAGAAAGTACAATTTGTGTCACTATAGAAAATTATATGGTTCCTCAAGTTTCCCCCCAGAAAGTTATATCATTTTAGCACTGTCCGTGGTGGTTACTTGTGAAAACCTCCTTTGTTAAACACTCATTTGACAAGTCAAAACTTCTCTTTTATTTGTAGCAAGAAACATGGGAGCTGGGAGGGATGGGATGTAGTAATACGTGTTGACAATGACTGGTGAAATTCTTTTTCATCAGCTGCTTCAAAGATACTCTCCTTGGATTTTCCTCACACACCAAAGAAAGATTCATCTGCTCTCTGACCGTGAAGATGCTGGACTGAATTGCAAGGATAACATTCTCACAAGTTTACACAGACTTTGATCTGGAATTTGGACCACCTGGATTTTAATTCATGCCCATGTAAACCTTCATGCTCTGTAAACCATGGATCATCCCTGATTTGCCTACTGTTTTGTTCAGGGGCCCCAGGACAACAGCAAATCAGTTCATGTGTTGTTTGATGTCTGAAATGTGGTAGATCACACACGACCACAGACTATTACATGGCCTGTGACTGCTACTACTTATAATTTATAAAACATTTAATTTTCAAACTTTTTTGTGCCTTTCCCCCCTTCACCACAGCTTCACAAGGTAGCTCACCATCATCTCCATTTTAAAGATGGAATCCTAAAGTGGAGGGTGAATTGCATGATGTCATCCAATGTATCCATTAAAGCAGAAGAAACTCACAAATGTAGGACACATCTCTGAAAAGGGGAAGAAAAGGATAATAGATAAAAATAGATAGTCCTACCAGTTTCTATCCTTTAAAAATCTGGATTATTTTGAGACGTTTACCTCAGATGTTGCAGTCAAAACATTTCTACGTTGTGACAATGGATTTTAGATTGCTATCTTTTTGTTAACAAATGTATTGTACTTAAGTCCTTGTTCCCAATAAGTAAGAATATACATATTTCCTGCAACAGGTAAGGATAACTGTGTTAGATGTGACTTTCTTCAGGTAAAAGAGCTTTGTAGGAAGGATCTACTCAGCCCTACCCCACCTTCTGGAGTAGATATAAATTACCTGCCTACCAGTTTTCTTCTCACCTTGACACAGAGAGTACTCCATCTTTCTGTGTTATACCTCTGAGGATGCCAGTCACAACTACTGGCGAAACATCAGGTTCTACAATGCCAAGATCATGGCCACACAACCCGGAAAATCTACAGCAACTAATGAACTCCAGCTGTGAAAGCCTTCAACAACATATTGATCTATCTATCTGCCTATATTTGTCTGTCACACTGATATTCTACCTTATATTGCTTCCTTTTACTAATGCTAGAAGGAAGAGGGCCCTTCTGAATTCCTTTTAGGCTCTGTCAGTCTTTTAAGTAGGACTTCAGAAGAGAAGGAAACAGTGCAAGAATGTCAAGTCAAGTGTTTCTTACTGTAACAGGGAACCAGATCATTAACATTTTAGAAATTAACAGGATTCCAACTAGATTTTTTGTGCAAAAACAGCAGCTATAAATAACATAATCATTTATTCATACAGAAAGAACACTTTGCAAGTTAATTAAAACTCTCCAAAGAGAGAGAGAGAGAGAGAGAATGTGAGGTTGTGATAAAAGGGAAACTCAACCAGGAAAAATCCAAGAACGACATCTCAAGCTGCGGATGAAAAAGAAATTCATCTGTCATTATCAATCCATATTAATAACATCCCGTCCCTCCCAACCTCCTCTCTCTTTCTTGCACACACACAAAAAGTTAATTTCACTCTGTAATGAAATTTTGCTGAGACTGGGATTCCTTTGAAATCTATTTGGGGTTTTCTCTTCAATTATTAGCTTTCCTCTTGAATTATACGTACATAAAGCCTGATCCAGCATCCTGTTAAGACAAGGAACATTCTCCCTTAATTAGAATGGGATTCCCATCAGGCCAGAAGGGTGGTGGGAACTTAGTCAAGTGAGCTAGCTGGGACTGGATGAGCTCATGGTGCATACAGCTTCCTTCCGATGCAGAAGGAAATCAGGGGATACATTTGCAGCTTCAATTGGCTGGCAGAATTGGCAGCCAGAAATCATGCAGCTGAGTTTCCTACGTTTGGGGAAATTGCAGAGGTCAGCACACCCAAAGGGCAATGGATGAACTGGGAGCCCTGCCTCACTGTTCATGGGGGAATCTCCCCTTTCGGGTAAAAGACAGCTTGGTATCATAGTCAAGAGAGTCAGACTAGGACCTGAGCAATCCAAGTTCAAACCCCCACTCTTCTATGGAAACTCACTGGGTTACCTGCCTAACCTTTGTTGTTGGGTTACCTATCTAACCTGATGTCCCGGTCGCAGCCGGGACCTCCCAAACCCGGCGGGAGATAGGGCGAAGCTGGAGTCACCTAAACTCCCCTCCCAGGCTCGTCTCACCCCACTCACCAGAAGGGAAGAGGAGGGGGACCATGGAACTCGGCGGGCAACAAGTACAACGAGCGGCGGAGGGACGAAGGCCGGAGTGGGCAGCAGTGCACCGGAGGCCATGCCAAAAGATCCACAAGAACCGCAGCGGCAAGATGTGGCCACAGCGGCGAGACACGGCCCCGGGACAAGCCTGGAACGCCCCACAGCCAAAGATATGGAAGACGGCGGGTCGGGAGACGGTGGAGCGAACACCGGCGGACAGTGGACAGGCAGCAGAGCAGGCGGTGCGGCAGGGTCCGGCCCTGGGAAGCAGAAGGAGGTGGGGTTGGGCAGGAGGTGGAGCAAGGGGCTGAGGGGGTAATAAAAGAAGTTGTTGTTCAGTTACACAGTCGAGTCTGACTCTTCGCGACCCCATGGACCAGCTCCCGCCAGGCCCTCCTGTCTTCTGCTGTCCTCTGAAGTTGGCTCAATTTCATGTTCGTTGCATCGCTGACACTGTCTAACCATCTCATCCTTTGCCGTCCCCGTCTTCTTTGACCTTCAATCTTTCCCAGCATCAGGGTCTTTTCCAGTGAGTGCTCCCTTCTCATTTGGTGGCCAAAGTATTTGAGCTTCAGTTTCATTATCTGGCCTTCCAGGGAACAGTCAGGGTTGATTTCTTTGAGGATTGACTGATTTGTTCTTCTTGCAGTCCAAGGGACTCTCAAGAGTCTCCTCCAGCACCATAGTTCAAAAGCATCTATTCTTCGGCGCTCGGCCTTCCTTATAGTCCAACTCTCACAGCCATACATGACTACTGGGAATACCATTGCTTTGACCATGCGGACTTTTGTTGGCAGGGAGATGTCTCTACTTTTTATCATGCTGTTTAGGTTCGCCATCGCTTTCCTCCCAAGGAGCAGGAGTCTTTTAATTTCATGGCTGCAGTCACAGTCTGCGGTGATCTGGGATCCCAGGAACGTGAAGTCTGTCACCACTTCCACGACTTCCCCTTCTATTTGCCAAGGAGTGATGGGGCCGGATGCCATGATCTTAGTTTTTTTGATGTTGAGCTTCAAGCCCAGTTTTGCGCTCTCCTCTTTTACTCTGAGCAGGAGGCTCTTTAGGTCCTCCTCACTTTCTGCCATTAGAGTGGTATCGTCTGCATATCTGAGGTTGTTGATCTTTTCCCCAGCAATCTTAATTCCAGCTTGTGATTCATCCAGGCCAGCATTTCGCATGATGTACTCTGCATATATATTAAATAAGCAAGGTGACAATACACATCCTTGTCGTACTCTTTTTCCTATGCTAAACCAATCAGTTGTTCCATATCCAGTTCTGTCGCTTCTTGACCCTTATACAGGTTTCTCAAGAGACATGTGAGGTGGTCTGGTACTCCCATCTCTTTAAGGACCTGCAATAGCTGCATGCCACTGGTGGTGGTCGAAAGCCAGGAACCCAGAACGGGCAAGAGGGTGAGGAAACCCTCTGACTTCCCCATCATCTGAAACCAGCTCCCTCCTCAGGAAGTATCTCCCTCGGCTCCTTCCCCTCCGGTGTTGGTCCCTCTGCTGGATGCACCAGTGATGGTCAGGCAGTACGGCGACAGGCGGCTACCCCTCAAAAGGGGGCAAGAAACGCGACACCTGGGTTGTTGTAAGGACTGAATAGAGGAGAGAAGGTGGTGCAAGCTGCTTTGGGTCCTCACTGGTGAGAAAATCAGGGTGTAAATAAATAAAATAGTGAAGCCTTCTGCTCTGGCCCTGTCGACAAAGCAGACATTTCTGCCCACAGCTTTGCAGTTTTCACCTTCTCTGGTCCCAGCCATTGTTACCAGGGATTCTGGAGAAAAAACCTCCAAGGTCCAAATTTGCACATAGCTGCCATTCCCTGACACCCTAACAGCTGTTTTTAAAGCACCAAGCATCACTTGTGCATAGTAAGACACAAACAGTGTAAATGCAACAAAAGTTGTTCCTTTGGGTGGTGGCTGATCTTGATGCTGCTGCCACTCTCTCAAGTGTTCAAGGGCATAAGTCTCTACTTAAAAGAGAATTAGCGTTGAGTGCATTGGAAATGCTTTTTTTGTTATAGGCTATGAGAATGTAGAAACGTGTCTCTGTGGTGCCTTCATGGTGGCATGCAAACGTACGCCCAACTTTGAACAGATTATTCAAGAGGGCAGTTGAGCAGAGAGGTTTTCTGGGATCCATAGCATTTACCTCACCATTATGCTCCACAACACAACGACCATGTGGGAGGGGCTCTGGCACAGTGGTACAGCATCTGCTTTGCACGCAGAAGGTCCCAGGTTCAATCCCTGGCATGTCCTGTTTAAAAAAGGTTCTGGTAGGAAGTGATGTGGAAGATTTCTACCCGAGACCCTGGAGAACGGCTGCCGGTCAGAGTAGGGAATGCTGATCTTGGTCTGATTCAGTATAAGGCTGTTCCATAATTATGAATGGTTTGTCTGGGAGATGTACCTCATTTTCCTCAGTACCAAATACAGTGCTTTGTCTGTCAATATGCTACCCACTGAAGAAAGCTTTATATATGCATTGGGTTAATGATGGATGGATTTAATCCTCTAGTTAAACATCTGAGCTGAACAGGACTGCTGTCAGTTCTAGCCCCGCGCTGGTGTGAGCAACCAGCCTTGTCCCCAGCTCGCCGTCCACCCAGCGGTTCGAAAGCGTCGGCGAGTAGATAAAATGGGTACCACTCCTTAGAGAGAGTGGGCACACTAAACCCCTGGTGGGGGTGGTGTTAGTCGAGGGGAAGGTCCACACGTAAGATCAAAAGCCGAGAGAGATCTGCGCAGCATCAAAAAAAGTAGCCTGTAATAGGCCATTCCGGCCAGACGGTGGCAGTGCTGCGCTGCGACTGAGAAAAATGCTGATGACATCAAGCAACGCTGAGTGAGAATGCTGCTGGAACACGTCTGAAGCTTACAGCTGACCAAACTCCCCGTCGACTGCGAAAATGTGTGTGAATTAAAAAGATATATGTTGTCCTCTCTTACCCCTATCATTGTTAGTCCCATGTGAATTCATGAGTAACTGTAAATCGCTCAGAGCCGGCAGCTCTGCAAGGATTGAGCGATCAATAAATTGAAAGATTACTATTATTATTGTTGTTGTTGTTGTTGTTGTTGTTGTTGTTGTTGTTATTATTATTTTACTATTTCCTGTAATGAAGCAGGCGAATTTATAGCCATTTTCTTTCCAGCCATTTTCTTCCAGGCACCCAGGGGTGTCAAACATACGGCCCAGGGGCCAGGGCTCTTATCCAGTCCATGAGCAACTTGGTGTGAGACAGGGAAGGTGGGACGCTGCTCGGGGGGGGAGCAGGTGCAGAGGTGCACACAGTGAGGTGTGTGTGGTTGAAGCTGTCAAGAAATGAAAGGAAGGGGACGGGCATAGTATCCCTTGGAAAAAGCCTAGTCTTGCATATGATTAAATACATTTATTGGGGCTTTTGTGGATTCTCCAGAAAATCAGTTCCTTTCATGCCTAGGAATAGATTGCTTTTGTTTGTATTTTGAGTAAGAAATAAAATTGTTAATTGGGTTTGCCTGTGTCATTTATAAAGTTTATATCTCCAGTACCTGGCATTACAGTTTGTGGCAGACATGGCCCAGCCTGACAAAGTGACATTTATATCAGATCTGGCTCATGTAACAAATGAGTTTGACTCCTCTGGGCTGTAGCCACTCCTCATTCATGAAATTGTAAAATTGACTTGTAGGAGGACTTGAGATCAAAATGGTGGACAGATGGCTCTGTCTTTGATCAGTTTGTTGGGTTAACCTTTATTACTATTTCTTATCAATTGACTGCCCTGACCTGGATATCCCAGGCTAGACCAATCTCATCAGAACTCATAAGCTAAGCAGTGTCAGCTCTAGCTAGAGTTTGGATGGGAGACCTGAGCTAGGGATGCCAGCCTCCAGGTGGGATCTGGGGATTCCCCCGGAATTACAGCTAATCTTCAGGCTATGGAGATCAGTTCCCCTGGAGAAAACAGCAAGAGTCCAGTAGCTCCTTAAAGACTAACTATGTGGTGGGGTATGCGCTTTTGTGAGTCACGGCTCCCTTCATCAGCTCATACCCTACCACATACTTTGTTAGTCTTTAAGGTGCTACTGGACTCTTGCTCTCTACCGCTAACTAACATGGCTACCCATATTGATCCATCACCTGGAGAAAATGGATGCTTTGGCATGGTACCCCACTGTGGTCCATGTCCTCCCTCCCCTGGCTCCATCCTGAAATCTCCAGGAGTTCTCCAACCTGGATCTGGTAACCCTGCTCCCCCATCCCCCGCTGTTGGCCAGGAGGGGCCTGGTAACCCCAGAGACCTCCAAGGAAGTCCAGAGTTGCTATGCAGAGGCAGGCAATGGCAAACCACCACCAAATGTCTCTCACCTTGAAAACCCTACAGTGGTCACCATAACTCAGCTGTGAATTGGCAGCACTTTCCACCCATCATAATCTGACTGTTTTGTGGCTTTAATGTATCTGTTGCTAGTTTGGTTGGTTTTGTAAGCTGTCTTCACTTGGGAAAGGTGCCATACAAATACAAATATTTAAGTAACTAACTAAACTCATCAACAGCTGAGGCCTGAAAAACAGGAACAGGCAAGCTGGTGGCACCCAGGGAAGAAAGCCCAGGGTTTTTTTCTAAGACAGCAGCCTGGCACAGCTTGTATGAACACACTGAACTGAACAAACTCCTTCTTCAAAATGACCAAACATCAACATTTTCTAGATTCAAATCTTGATCGATCCATAGCACGAGCTTCCAATCAGCTTCCAAATAATAATGCATTAATATTTGCAAGACCTGCATCCCAAAGGAAATCTAGAGCCTCCAACGTGTGGTCAGTATACGTAGCCACTAGGGGGCACTGTTGCTCAGTTCAAATAGAGCTCCAGGAACATTTATCTTTCCTTTAAAAAGGCAGTTTTGTGATGACAGGTAATTTGGCACATTTCTTCCTGAAATCTGCCAAATGATTTGGCAGATATTTCATATACATCTGAAAATAGGAGCACCTGCTGCTGGCCTACAGGGAGGAGGGAGGGATTCTATTAGTTGCTAATTACAGAGCCGGTAACGAAATTCAAGTGGAGGAGACATCAGTCAGCCATTCTTTGAGGGCAGCGAAGTCTCTTAAAGCAGAGTGAAATATGCAGACGCCTCTCTAATTCAGCCCCTTTCAGGAACTTGCAGGTTTTAGAACTTCTCGGGGCAACATATGTGTTTGTAGGTAAACAGAGCTTTGTTGATCCGCTTGTGGCAAACGCATCACATGACCGTTTTTGTGTGATTTAATGCAGCACAGCAGACAAGTCCGTGCCAGGCAGACGATGCCCCAAAGCTGCCTCTTCCTCATTTTAGAAAAGTGTATTCCAATCCCTCTTTTGAATCAGACCTTCTAGAACTGTAAGAAGGCAACAGTGGAAGTACAGGGGGAAAGTACTCAATACTGAGGGTTGTTAAGGCTTTGACAGGCCTTCATAAAGGTTTTACCCACAATTAGAGCTGTCATTCCCCAGTTCAGGGTGGGGGGGTTGCCTGTTTTTACAGGCTTCTGCCCGTTGCTGGCCAGCTGGCCAGCATCAGGAACTCTCCACGCACAGCAGCAATATTGGGCAACGTTCCTACGTCACCCAGAAGTGACGTGGGCACACCAGGGGTGACACTCTGGTTTTTTGGGCAAAACTCTATGGTTTGAGGCCGATTTTACCATAGGGTTTTGCCCAAAAACCAGAGTGTCGCCCCTGATGTACCCCTTCCAATATAATGACCCAATAAAAGATTACCCCCTGGAACTTCCTACTATGAGAATTAAATACTATAAATATGAGATGTTACCAGTAGGCTATTTACTTTCTAAGTTACAGCAGAGATCTTCCCCTTATATCTTCACAATGAAAAGGACTAGACCAGGGGTGTCGAACTCATTTGTTATGAGGGCTGGATCTGACATAAATGAGACCTTGTTGGGCCGGGCCATGTGTGTCATAAAATGTAATGCCAAGTAGCAGAGATATAAACTTTATAAAGGACGCAAAGGTTTTTTTTAACTTAAAAGGACGCAAACACAAAGGGTTTTTTTTACTTAAAATAAAAACGTGTAAAACAGCACTCTTGCAATATTTTGTTTATTTAACCATGTCTGATAACTGACACCTCTTGCTATGAATTATTGTATCAAAATGTCTGTGCTGTTGCAATCTTAAGTATGCTGTTCAGTAGCAGCAGCAGAACTGGAAGAAGAAGCAGAAGGCAGCCAGTTCCACTGCGGGCCTGATAGAAGCCCTCTGGGGGCCTCACCCGGCCCCTGGGCCGCATGTTTGACATCCCTGGACAAGACTGGCCATTTGCTTTTAAAAAAATAAAAGCTGGGAATTCAGAGGAACTAGTAGATCATTGCAAAAGACCATTATAATGACTGAGAAAGTAATGATTTTAAATAAAGTCCCCAAAGTCTTCTATTGCAAAGAAGCAATGGCCACTGTGGGAGACTGAAGCCAGGAATTTGGTGTCAGTGTGGCTGGGCCCTTCAAAAATACCTCCCACTCGGGACAGCTGCCCCAAAACCAAGCTACCATTTGAGGAAGAAAAAGACAAGGAAAAATATGACATTGCCGTATCAATTATCTCTTACCAATAATTTACAAAGCTGCATTAACTGATGAACTTATTTGATTAGAAACTTTAAATGAATGACCACATACAATGAACTATATTATAGTAGATTTAAGCTTAAAGCTATAAATTTAAACTGGATGTAAACTTGGGTTTTTAGAAGGTTTTCTTTACTTTCTCCCCTAGATTGTCATTTCCCCCTCCCATTTTTCTGTTTGTAGTTTTTAGTAAATGCAAAATTTAAAAATCCCCTACGGGGGGGGGAATAAAAAATACCTCCCTCTCTAATAGGCATGCAAACCTGCTTTGACTGTTCTCTTTCCAAAAAGAGCACATCAGACCAGCTGTAGGAAAGATTGGAGTAAAACAGGAGGAAACCCTTGAAAGGGGATGACATTGCATGAAAGCTAAAAAAAAAACCCACAACAAAACCCTGCTCAGGTTTGGATACCAAACGGGAGCAAAACCTCCACGTGGAACCAAGAAGGCATTCAGAGAAGGGTGTTGAATAGTAGGTCATTTTCTGTAATAATCAGACAGTCCTTGTTTGGGCTTTCTTAGGGAAAGCCTCATTGCCACATTTCCTTTTGCTTCAGAGTAACTGCTGTTGTCCCAAATCATTACTTAATTTTGGAAACACTTTGCAGTTGTTATTGACTGTCCTCCAAGCAAGCTTGAAAGAGTGGTTAGAGTAGGCAAAAATAACGTCAATGTCTAGGAAGCATGTAAGAGTCTCAAATATCTTCTGGGAGTACCTGGCTGGTCAGAAATGTCTTTGATATCACAAATCTATCACACATAAATAAATGGTAGTGGCAAACTCCATTCTGCTATTGAGTAGCACCAATGACACAAAACATCACCAGTTCTTACTCTGAACACAGTGTTTTGTCTTTTTTCTTGTGGTCCTAGCAGAAAAAAAAATGTTTATTTTTCCCTTTGATTGACTGTATTTCTTTCAATAAGCCTCCCCTTTAAGATCACTATATACTCCTGCAACCCATTAGATTCAGATCTGAAAATTGAAGGATGTGGTTTGCCTGAACAGACTTAATGTATTCAGCAGTGTATTCAAAAGCTTCTGGTCTGATCCTCAGCCAAAGGCCAATAAAGAACTTGTTACTAAAACATTAAAACCTTAAAAGCTACCATTGTACCAGTGAACAATGTAGGTAATATCTCATAAAACCAGCATGAAGCAGCAGGAAAACAAACATGGGCATTAGCCACGCTAGAGAGACGGAAGATAGGCGGATTTGCCGGATGCAATCTCACCGCCACATCTGGGAAGCGTAGAGCTCCCGTGGCTCAACCGAGGCTTCCCACCGAAGATGCACGGCAAAAAACTAGTACCTCGGAGGTACTAGTTTCCGGAAACCACGGCGCAAGGGCGGGCGTCTGATTGCGTTTCCGATGGCATCTGGCGCCTGCCCATGCCCCATTGCGAAAAGGTTCCCCCCCCGAAGTCTCCAGGGATGTGCACAAGCACCCAACGGGGCATGCGCATACTTCAGGTTAAAAAAAAACACACAACCCCGTTTCCCTTGCCGCACCGCTTCTTTGGCGCGTCGTGAGATCGGCACCTCCCCCCTAACTACGGGACCGCGACGGGACCACGAAGGGACGCCTGATCATGCAGTCACACGTTATTTCGCTGCGGGGCAAACAGCCACGCCTCCCTCCCGCGATATCCAGCCCGTGTGACCAAAGCCATGCACATATAAAGGTGCTGGTATTGATCTTTAAAGCCCTTCAGGACCACTACCTCCCATATGAACCTACCCTGTCCCCTCTGGTCATCTTCTGAGGCTCTGATTCGGTTGCCCCTGCCAGGTGAGGATATATGGCCGGCAATCCAAGAGAGGGCCTTTCTCTCTCTCCACCCCAACAGAAATAAGCAATTTTAACCAGTGCCACCATCAGATTCTTGAAGAAATCTGGAAGAAGGAGGAGGAGGAGGAAATTGGATTTATACCCCACCATTCACTCAGAGTCTCAGAGCAGCTTACAATCGCCTTCTTTCCTCTCCCCACAACAGACACCCTGTGAGGTAGGTGGGGCTGAGAGAGCTCTAAGAGAACTGTGACTGGTCCAAGGTCACCCAGTTGGCTTCATGCAGAGGAGTGGGCAAACAAACCCAGTGCTCCCGATTAGAGTCCGCCACCAAATTTTAACCAAACTACACCAAACTGGCTCGCTCTTTCCCCGTGGAAACTAAATTGTCTTTGTTGTACTAGCAGCAAACACTCTTGTTCCAATAAAGAACACCATACATTTCCTGGCCACGTTATTTGCTTCTTGATATTCATGGACCAAACTGGGCGCTGAATGTGGGAAAGAATGGCCAGACTTAACAGGACACCCTTCAAAGCAGATTGAAGTCACTGGGTTTAGAAGAGTGTGTCTCTGCTTGGGACTGCACTGTAACACACAGTTTTATAAAAGGGCAGGAGACACTTGTAATTAAAGCCATCGATTACAGAAAGGGAAAACATACAGTGGGTAGAAATGTCTAGCAACTACTGAGCAAAGAATAAAATGAAAGAGAACTGCAATCCTCTTTCCTTGAGTCTAAAACATCTCTCTCGATGATGTTCTTAACAGAAAAGGGTCAGATGGACTTAGGGTTACCAAGAGTCAATGTCCATCACTCTGTGCTTGTTCTGTTCAATTGATGTTCTTGAAGCCATGTTTCCCTCAAGAGCCAAGCCTCATGCCCTCCACTCTCCCCAACTCAGAAAATGCCCCCTCCGTGGCTACCCTTCTCCCCCTCTTCAAATTTCCAAGAATGCTCTCCTGAAACTCCTAGCATCCCAAATATGTGTTTCACTAAGGGAATCCCCCCCTCTTTTAAAAAAAATCCCATTGATTGTACCTGGTGAAAAATTCTGGTCTCCTTGCTTCAGAAGGGCTTTGCTTTGTACATGAGGGTCCTGATAGGGCAGGAAAAACCCCTTTTCTGCTGTTCATTACTTACCATTATCATATGACCTCCTGTTGTCCTAACCAGGGAGGGTGAAAGCTAATGAGATAAATGCAGCCTTTGTCCAGTGGGGAGAGCTTTCCTAGGCGAGCGTCTGACAGGGATGCTGTGAATTTTGTCACAGACATGGTCAACAGTTGCACTTATCATGGTGTTTTTTTCTTTTTAAAAATAATTTCTTTATTGGTTTTTCTCGTATTGACCAAAAAAACCCCTTTCAGCTTAACAAAGATTTCAAGTAAGCAGATATCTCCTTCATGTTTGAAGGTGTTGATCAGACATGACCTGATCACCCAGCCTGTCCAAACAGCCATGAAACCTGATGAACACGTCTGCATTGGTTTGTGCACATGTGCAAATCAATCAAGCCGCCATTAGCAACAGGAGAAACTGGTGGTGGAAAGTGCCATCAAGCCACAGACAACTTATGATGATCCTTCGGGGTTTTCAAGACAAGGGATGGACAGAGGTGGTCTGCCATTGCCTGCTTCTGCACCACAACCCTGGACTTCCTCGGTGGTCTCCCATCCAGCTACTAACCAGGGCTGACCCTCCTTAGCTTCTGAGATCTGGCTAGCCTGGGCCATCCAGGTTACGGTGAGTAGACAGACTACTTAGTCCAAAGGGCAGCGCTTTGTCTTATTTTTAATTAAAATACAGCATTCATTCATGACTGATCTGTATGGTTTTGTGACTGATTGAGTTGTGTGTTTAAACAACTGCCTGCTGAGCAAAGCAGTTACGAAGCAAAGATGGGGAGGGGAGTAGGAGAACTCAAGTCAGCTGTGTGAGATTGCACATGAGTGAAAAGCCAGTTGCGTTGTATTGCATGGTTTGAAAGAAATGCAGTGAAGCAAACTGCTGAAATGCCATGATCTCTGGTCAATGAACAGTCAAACCAAACATCCCCCCCCCCCAAATCAGTTCCCTGTTTTTGAGCAGAGAACGGGAAGTGAGCTGAACGGGGTTTGAGAATCACTAGCCTCTGACTGTTGGCAGAGTGTAGTTTAAACATTAAATTTATCAGAAGTATAAATTTTACACAAGTTACCTATGGGCTGAAATGTCTTTTCACCATGATGGCACCCAAAGCAGAACCTTTGAAAATGAAATGTATTATTCGACAGATTCATGTAGGATATTGGACATTAGGTATCTTAATTGGGTTCTTTCCAAGCTACTAATACAAAATCATTCTGAAAGTAGGATTTTGTGGTATGTACATTATGCCTGTATGTCTCCCCTCTCAGTTCAGCTTTCTTTTCATTTATTTGTGTTTGTGGAAGAGGTTACAACTGAGTTGCTACTATCATTTTTTAAAATAAAAATTATATATGTTTCTTGTCTCCTTGAAATGTATCATGCCTCTGAAATTCTGAGTGTTTCTAGTGAAGTGGAATGCTGGGATTTTATGTTAATGGAACATCCAGCCATCTATCAATAAGTAGTTGTTTATTGTCTGTTGGGGAAAGAATAATTTAATGAAAATCATATCTGCATGATTAGAGAAGCCAGACGGAATGCCAGATTAGGATCTTGAGACAGTCACAAGCACCAGGTCATCTGCTCCGTTTGTTTATTTCTTCAGCTTTGTCTCAGAGGCACCCAGTACACTGAAATATATATATATTTATTTATATGTGTGTGTCTACTATTCTTAATACATTCCCACCTTCAGGGGTTTTACTTTGAACATAAAACAGCTACAGACGAAGGCCTTGCAAAGTTTCATAACTATTTTAACTCCCATTCTTATGATAAAGAGTGAGAAGTGGCATTGAATAAATCCATTCTTGAGAACACCTTAAAATTATAATGAGGACAAAGTGGAACAAAATGTATTCATTCTCACGGCTGCTCTCCTGATTTCACCAGAATAGCAAATGGCAAAAATATATTAATTCTTATAATAAAAATGTAATGAGGACAGAAGATGGTGCAAAATGAATTAATTGTAGAGGCAGAGTTACCGAATGAAGACTATATAAAAGTAGAAAAAGGAACAATGTGAAGAGAGCTTCACATTCTTCAACTCATTGAACAAGGACCACTGACATCATGTTTTGCTGGCAAATAAGGAGCCTGGTGGTAGCCTTATTCAACGTGCAAAGAGGGGAGTGGGAGCATGATTGCTAGCCGCCGCCCCTCCAGTCGCTACAAAGTCAGCAGAAGGTGTACTAGGGTTGCCAGGTCCATGCTGGCTGCCAGAGGGGGGCTCCAGGATCTGGTCTGGGATCTTCCTGGTTTGAGCCCAATTTTACCATAGAGTTTTGCCCAAAAACTAGAGCTTTACCTCCCCCTGACATCAGTGATATGATATGATGATGTCACTTCTGGGTGATGTCATTATGCTGCACTTGTGGGCATTTGTGGGTGGGGTCTCCTCCCACCGACCAACTGGCCAGCAGCAGAAAGGGGCCCGCAAAAGTGGGGGAACCCCCACCCAGACAGGGGGCCTGGCAACCCTGAGGAGCACAAACAGCTACAAAGACACAAGTAAACTCATGCAGAATTGTGATGACCGTTTTCATTCACAGAGTCCCTACCAGCCTCCACCATCTCTGTCCCACAGGTTACAGGTAGGTCAGGTAGTCACAGTTCACCACCCATCTTACTTCTTTTAAAATATATAGGGAGCCATGATCATTTCATATCCCAGGTCCTCTCTCTAACTCACAGAGACACCATCAGACAGGGTAACCCAGTTCCTTTTAATAATCACCCCTCACTTGAACACATTGCACAGAGCTATGGGGCCTCGGGACTCAAATACTGCTTCGTTCACATGCTGTCACCATTTAGTCATATCTATATAACTATATCTATATCTATCTATTTATCTATGTTTGTGTGTTTGTATGTGTGTTTGTGTGTATGTGTGTGTATGTATGTATGTATATATGTGTGTGTGTTTCTTTCTCTGAGACCATTAAATATCCAGCCCACATGGTTAAACAAACTGGAAGTTAACTTTTATTTACAGTTTGAACATAACTCTGAAGAAAATCAGGTAGAAGTTACATAGTTCTTTTCAACTGAATTTTGTAACTGTTTCGCTCTTGGATCATATGTAATCCTTAGTTTACAAGTCGACCTTTTCCAGTAAGCTTAAAGCTGCTCTTCTCCACAGCTTCACTTAGCCATGCTCAGTCTTCATCTCAACTCCACTGACTATTTTCAACTGTGTCTTGATTAGTAACATTTCATCAGCTCCCATTGGCCACTCTTAGGAAGAGGCTGAACCTAACCTGTCCATCACAAGGATCTTTTAACATGGAGGTTTCCCTGCAGTTTGGGTGCTATGAGTTTTCTCCAAGCTTCTTAACAACATAGTTTTCCATTTGTTTGCTTATTTATTGATATATGAAATTTATATCCCCCCCCTTTCTGCCCTACCAGAGCCACTAGCTAACAATTAAAAACAGGGTATTATAAAAAGGGGAGGGGCTTTTTTCTGGGGGAATGCGCCAGAACAGAGTTCCAGAACCTCTTTGACAAAATTAGTTTTAAAAATGTTTTAAAGTTCATGAGTTTTCAGTATACAGATTGAAAACTTCATTTCCCTCTTGAGAGTTTCAGCACTTCTTTTTCAAAAATAAAAGCCCTGATAAAAAGTTTAACATGAAACCAATTAGTTGCCGAGCTAAGATGGAGGACTGACGCACTTTCACTTTTGTGCGAAGTAGTTACCGAATGAAGACTATATAAAAGTAGAAAAAGGAACAATGTGAAGAGAGCTTCACATTCTTCAACTCATTGAACAAGGACCACTGACATCATGTTTTGCTGGCAAATAAGGAGCCTGGTGGTAGCCTTATTCAACGTGCAAAGAGGGGAGTGGGAGCATGATTGCTAGCCGCCGCCCCTCCAGTCGCTACAAAGTCAGCAGAAGGTGTACTAGGGTTGCCAGGTCCATGCTGGCTGCCAGAGGGGGGCTCCAGGATCTGGTCTGGGATCTTCCTGGTTTGAGCCCAATTTTACCATAGAGTTTTGCCCAAAAACTAGAGCTTTACCTCCCCCTGACATCAGTGATATGATATGATGATGTCACTTCTGGGTGATGTCATTATGCTGCACTTGTGGGCATTTGTGGGTGGGGTCTCCTCCCACCGACCAACTGGCCAGCAGCAGAAAGGGGCCCGCAAAAGTGGGGGAACCCCCACCCAGACAGGGGGCCTGGCAACCCTGAGGAGCACAAACAGCTACAAAGACACAAGTAAACTCATGCAGAATTGTGATGACCGTTTTCATTCACAGAGTCCCTACCAGCCTCCACCATCTCTGTCCCACAGGTTACAGGTAGGTCAGGTAGTCACAGTTCACCACCCATCTTACTTCTTTTAAAATATATAGGGAGCCATGATCATTTCATATCCCAGGTCCTCTCTCTAACTCACAGAGACACCATCAGACAGGGTAACCCAGTTCCTTTTAATAATCACCCCTCACTTGAACACATTGCACAGAGCTATGGGGCCTCGGGACTCAAATACTGCTTCGTTCACATGCTGTCACCATTTAGTCATATCTATATAACTATATCTATATCTATCTATTTATCTATGTTTGTGTGTTTGTATGTGTGTTTGTGTGTATGTGTGTGTATGTATGTATGTATATATGTGTGTGTGTTTCTTTCTCTGAGACCATTAAATATCCAGCCCACATGGTTAAACAAACTGGAAGTTAACTTTTATTTACAGTTTGAACATAACTCTGAAGAAAATCAGGTAGAAGTTACATAGTTCTTTTCAACTGAATTTTGTAACTGTTTCGCTCTTGGATCATATGTAATCCTTAGTTTACAAGTCGACCTTTTCCAGTAAGCTTAAAGCTGCTCTTCTCCACAGCTTCACTTAGCCATGCTCAGTCTTCATCTCAACTCCACTGACTATTTTCAACTGTGTCTTGATTAGTAACATTTCATCAGCTCCCATTGGCCACTCTTAGGAAGAGGCTGAACCTAACCTGTCCATCACAAGGATCTTTTAACATGGAGGTTTCCCTGCAGTTTGGGTGCTATGAGTTTTCTCCAAGCTTCTTAACAACATAGTTTTCCATTTGTTTGCTTATTTATTGATATATGAAATTTATATCCCCCCCCTTTCTGCCCTACCAGAGCCACTAGCTAACAATTAAAAACAGGGTATTATAAAAAGGGGAGGGGCTTTTTTCTGGGGGAATGCGCCAGAACAGAGTTCCAGAACCTCTTTGACAAAATTAGTTTTAAAAATGTTTTAAAGTTCATGAGTTTTCAGTATACAGATTGAAAACTTCATTTCCCTCTTGAGAGTTTCAGCACTTCTTTTTCAAAAATAAAAGCCCTGATAAAAAGTTTAACATGAAACCAATTAGTTGCCTTCCCATTGATTCCTCATTGTTTCTTTGTGCTTTCTCAAACCACCCCTGATCCGATTGGAGAAAGCACAGAGGAATAATAAAGAAACCATAGACAAAAAATGGAAAACTATGTTGTGAGTAAGCACAGAGTGGGGAAAAACACCCCCCTGTTCAGCACCAACACAGCAGAAAATCCTCTGTGTGGAGTGACCCTAAGTCTCTGTATTGTGCTTTGGGATGCATTTTGAATTTTTTTGGAAGGGGCAGGTTGCAACAACTTGACCATGGAAGAGCCTGCCAGCTACTTTGAATACACCTTACGTTTTGATCCCCTTTATGCACACTCAGTATTCATTACCAAATGTATGACAGGACCAGGGGTCATTTCCTGCAGGAGCACACAGGAGCAGAGCTCCAGCAGTAAGGAGCCCAGGGGCGGGCACATGCAACAAGCCCCGCTTCCTGCTCCCAGCAGCCCTCAGTTGGGCCACGAGGAGCAAGAAGCAGCCAGGTAAGCTGCAGAGCCCCCCCCCCCACCCGCCTTCAGGAACAAGGTCTCCCTCCTCTGGGAGGACAGATCTGCACGTACCCCCCCCAATCGCCCCCCAATAGCTAGCAATCCAAAACAGTCCAGTGGAGCCTGAGCTGTGGGTGTTGCCTTCTGACACACATCCGGGGGGGTGGCATATGCAAATAAGTTATGCTAATGAGCTCCTGCACCTCTTTTTCTACAAAATGACCCCTGGACAGGACTATAATGACCCCTGGAATAAGGAGGTGAGACAAAAGCAACTCCCAAATCACCAGGGGTGGGAGCTGAAATTCTTTTGCATTTTCTGGAGACTCTATTCATGTCAATGGAGAACTGTGGGTCACTTTTATCTAACTGTCCTATCTTCAACAGCCTCCCTGCACACTGCAGTTAGATACAAGTGACCCACAGTTCTCCATTGACATGAATGGAGTCTCCAGAAAATACAAAAGAATTTCAGCTCCCACCCCTGGTGATTTGGGAGTTGCTTTTGCCTCACCCCCTTATTCCAAACGTGTTTATTTATTCATTTATATTTTGGATTTATAAATCACTCAATCCCTGTATACACAGGGCTCTGGGTGATGTACAACAAAGTTAAAATCAATAAAAACAACAATCAATTAACAATTTCAGGTAGCGTCTGTAATTTTTCTTCATAAGCCCACTCTGGACTGTGTTGCCATCTCGCTGGCAGGGCAAGGAGGGGGCCAAAGTGAAGCAATGGAGAGAAAGAGGAGGGTGCCAGCCATGATGGATCCCATTGCTGTCCTCAACCAAAGGCCTGGTGGAACATCTCTGCCTTACAGGCCCTGCAGAATTTCATTAAGTCCCACAGGGTCCTGGTGGTATTTGGCAGAGAGTTCCACCAGGTCGGAGCCAGGGCCGAAAAGGCCCTGGCTCCAGTTGAGGACAGCCAGATGTCTTTGGGGCCAGGGACCACCCAGTAGATTGCTCTCCATGTAATGCTCTCCTGGGGTCATACCACAGGAGAACATTGTGCGTCTTTGGGGGGGGGGGTACATGCTGGGAGGCTGGGCTCCCTACCAGACAAGGGCAAGAAGCAAGCATGTCTGTACTTACACAGATACGCATATATGGTTTGCAAGTTTGTGCTATGAAGAAGCCACTTCGTGCTGTGAAGAAGGCCAATAGAAATGCGTAAATAAATAAAATAAAAATCAATATTCTTTAAATCATGATGACACATCCAATTTCTACTTATGATACCCCATAACACAGAAAATATTTCTTACAATAAACAGGGGAAGGGAAATGAAAGGAGCTGGAGCAGAGAGAGGAACTTCAGAAGGAGAAGAGGAGGATGAATTGACCTCCTTCCTACTCCATCCCCCCAAATATCCCCACCTACCTGCAAAATGTTACAAGCAATGATAAGCACCTCTTGTTTTCTGAATACCTGAAATGAGCACATACACAAAAATTTCCAAATGCCAGCAAGCTAGATGGATTGTTTAATTTTCATTACAAAGCAGAATGTTAACATGTCAAGATTCCCAGATAGATAGTACCTCTTGCTAGGTAACCTCAAACGTACTGAAAATAAAGTATTTGTTTTGCTAATTTTAAATATGTAGGAATTATAAAGTGTCACTGCAAATAACCAATGAAATACTCTCTGTGTTTGAGCTTGGGTGCGTGTGTTCATACTGCGCTCTCTCTCTCTCTCTCTCTCTCTCTCTCTCTCTCTCACACACACACACACACACACACACACACACACACACACACACCCTTGACCTTTCAGAGCTCAGCATTAAAAGTGTAGGTTTCTCAGAACAGCAGTTTGGCTTGGGGAAAGCTAAAGTGTTTACTGTAGACAAGATTTGCCACCAAATTTGGGAATAAACTGAACTTCATCTTTTAAACTTGGCAATTAAAAAGCGGATTATGTCCTTTAATAGTTACATTGGGGGGGGGCAGCTACAAAACCCCCAGCAGAGATTTCCAGCCTGTTCACAGGGCTCTTGCCCTGATAATGTCGTCCTAATCGCTTACCACTGTGACCACCACCTCTAGTACAAGGGCTCTGCATCAGAAATGCCAGTTGTAATTAGCTGCATTCTCAGATCCATTTTATAGCTCATTCACAGTGACAAGAGCTTTTTGTCCTGTGGACCTTCATACAACGAGCTAGAACAAAATGGAGGCAACCAAGCCTTTCTTTCAAGCTTTCAGAGATGCTTTTTCCCCATTTTCCATCAATGAGCTGCCTCTCATTACTCGTGTCAGTGCCAGGCTGTAGAGACAGCAGGCACAGTCAACCCAGAGGCTCATAGGGGCCAACCCCATTGCAATGAATGAGTGTTCTTTTCAATTGATTGTGTACAAACTAACTTAGTGGTGTACCCAGAAGCAAACCAGTATCAGGCCAGATTTATCAATACATGTTGTACACCACGGGGGGGGGGGGGGGTGGCGGCGATTACATCAGTTTTAGGAAACAATAGCAAAGAGATACTACATTAGAAACTGCTAAATACTGGGTTCCATGGATGGTCTGACCCCAAGCCTAGTGATCAGCTCTGCTTTATTAGTGATTCAGCAAGAACAAGACAAAGGTTGTGGTCACACGGTCATTTTGATCGGGTTTCACAACTGTTCACAACTCACCCCTGTAATCCTCCCGGTTTCCTAGCACATTTTCTGACACCAGAAAAATCGAGTACTTTCCTACTACTTGCGCTGTGAATCCGCAGTTTCTCCTATCTGGACAGCCATCTCTTGCTATGAACGTGATTAGGTCATCTGTACGTCCTTCTTGCGGTAGTTTTTTTTTCTGGCTTTCACCGTCGTGCGCATGACCAATCCTGCACGGAATATGTTAAAAGCATGAACACTCAAAAGCACATAGACCAGTGCTCGGTTGCACGTTGGTAATTCATTTTGTTTGCTGTTCGGCGGGGGAAACGCTGCAACCAGGTGGGAGCTGTGATTTGTGCATGTGTAAATAATTTTTTAAAAATTGTGTCATGACACCACTTGGGTGGCGCGGTGGTCTGGATGGTGCCTGAAGCCTTGTCGCATGATGCAAGCAGTTGGGCAAGGGATGTGTGATCATCCAAACCCGCTAAAAATATCCCTGATCAAATCTACAGCGGGAACAAATTGCGGTAAACTTGCCGTGTAACCACACCCAAAGACCCAGGGCAACGGCCCTGTTTAAATAGCATGCAAACTACACCCACTTCCCAAACAACTACCAATGATAGACTATTGTCAGAACCATTACTTCCTCTTTGGCTACCTCCAGAGTCCTGGTGGGCTATTGTTCTAGAGTTCCAAGCCCAGCCAGTCTCTGGTAGAAACAGTCCTGGAATGTTCCAGTCCCAATACATAACACCCCTCCCCCCCTAAGTTCCAAAGCACCTTAACACACATGGTCCTCAAGCTACACTGGCTTGCGCCTTTCCCGGTGAGAGTGTCTAGGCTCAGATGGTGGTGGTGAAGTCACAGGAGCCTGTGTCTGGGGTTGCTGTAGCAGTGCTGGGGAAAGTTGGAGAATCAGGAAAAGAGTCCAGGGGCTCTGGAACAGTGTGTATGGGTATGGGCGACTCTGCGTGGTTAAGATGGTCCCTGGCGTGCGACACATCCCACTCCAGGCTGTGCTCTGGAGATGGCGGTAGTGGTTCCGGATAAATTAGGTCCCTCTACTCTCATCTGGATTTCCAGTTTGGTATAGTGGTTAAGTGTGCGGACTCTGATCTGGGAGAACTGGGTTTGATTCCCCACTTGTATGGGCACTGTGTGTAGAATAGCCAGGAGATCCTGAGATGGTATGGCAACCGCAAGCCCTAGCTCTTATGATTATGCACCTCTAAGTGGCAAGCTAGGCTTGTTTTTAGGGGCTGAGAGAGCTCTGAAAAAACTAACTTGCCCAAGGTCACCCAGGCTGGCTTCATGTGGAAAAGTGGGGAATTGAACGCAGTTCTCCAGATTAGAGTCTGCCACTTTTAACCACTACACCAAACTGGCTCTCTATTCTCCACCTACTTGTTAAGCACACTAGGTGATTTCGAATGAGCTACTTGATGTATCGTAAGGTCCACTTATGCAAATATAAAGTGTTAGCAGAAAGGTGTTGGTTTTTTTTAATAGGTATGGTAAACTGTTGCTTAAAGAAAACCTCATTGAATCCAGTGACCAATTTCTGCTTGGACAAGGCATAGTGTTAGCAATGAAATGTTAGTCCGAACATAGGTTTGTGTAGGGCTCTTTTTGTAGAAAAAGCCCAGCAGGAACTCATTAGCATAATAGGCCACACCCAACAGCAGGAACTCAGTAGCATATTAGGCCACACCACTGACAGCACAGCTCATTAGCATATTAGGTCACACCCCCACATTACCAGAAGTGTGGTCATTCAGCCACACCCACCTTTTGCTTCTTATTCTGTTTACCTTGTTTGTGGTCAAAACCCAGGGCTTTTTTTGGACCAGGAACTCCTTTGCATGTTAGGCCACACACCCCTAATGTAGCCAATCCTAATGAGTTTCTGCTGTTGGGTGTGGCCTGTTATGCTAATGAGTTCCTGCTGGGTGTGGCCAACTTGGGAGCCAGCCGGAACTCCGTTCCTGTGCGTTCCTGCCCAAAAATAGCCCTGGGTTTGTTCAGGGTTTTGTTTTTGTTTGTTTTAAAAAAAAGAGGTGCCAGAACTCTCAAGAGAGAAATGAAGTTTTCAATCTGTATACTAAAATCTCATGGACTTTTAAACATTTTTAAAGGAATTTTGTCAAAGAGGTTCTGGAACTCTGTTCCAGCACGTGCCCCCAGAAAAAAAGCCCTGGGTTTGTGCATTAATTAAAGAACACATTTTCGAAGCAGGAAAACCTGGGAATCACTCATGATTCTGCAAGAACTGTGCCCTGCCTAGAGCTACCAGTTGTGCAACAATCCTTGTGCTAACAGAACACTACTTACTTGAAGATAAACTCCATCTACGCTTTGCTGGATACACTCTGCTGCCCCTCAATTTGGCTTCCATTCTGCGGGCCTCAAAGGAAAGATGAGATGACAAAGCAAGTGGTGTACCTCCCAGAAGTAAGTTACTGTATCTTACAGAAGTGTATTAAAATGAAAGGTAAACAGATAAAATAAAACCTGACTTTGAAGTACCAGACAGTCAAGCACCGTTCTGAAGTATCAGGTGAAGAGCATGGCAACAAGGATAGGGCAGCAAAAAGATGCATATGAAAGGTGCTGAACCACCACAGATTCCCTATTTCAGCATGAAATATGGGAACTCAAAATGGCAGGATCAGAGCTGTCTCTCTCTTTTTCTGTCACACACACACACAAACTCAGTCACTCACTGTCTGCATGCTGGTAATTACTATGTTGTTTGGCATTACCTACTTTTGCAGGAGCTAGTATGGAAATACTCCAGTTGCAATCAGCTTGTAATCACCCAGGGTACTCTAAGTACAGTAACGGTGTAGTTAGGAGGGAATTAATTTTCCCTTCTTGACAGTTGTTAGTGTAATTCACTCCCCTGTTTTTAATTGCTGCATCAAACTGCTTTGTAGAATATTTCATGTCTCATCCCTAGAGAAACCAGAGTATGTACCTTGCCTAAAGTAATTTGTACATTCACCCTGCACACACATACAAACACAAACCCAGATAAAAGGTTAACCAGATGAACAAAATAGATTTCTATCCCTCCTTAGAATATAAGACTTGAGGGGCAGATGCGAGGGATGAGCAAACGTAACTCCATGGAGCTTAAGACAGCCAAGGCTTCTGACATTACATCCCTGGCCTTTTGTACAAACTGATAGGAATTGATGTTGATATAATTACAAGCGGGTATCCACAACAACCAGCTGTAGTCCCCCCTGAATTAAGTAAAGAATAAAGAACAGCCCCCAGTGTCAAATTTGATGGTGCTAGTTTTATTCATATAAATCCAGGGTTAAAAGAGAAAAAAATGCTACCACTTTAAGCATTTGGCCATTGACCATTTAGTAGAACAGAGAGCAAGGAGACCTGTACCTCCTTGCCTTGCAAATTCTTCGAAGCACACCTTCCCAGCCTCCCATACATTTCCTTACATCTCTCACCTCAAATATATACCTTCTGCTTCTCAGATCGGACTGTCCTTTGAGAGACGATCACTGTACTACATGGAAAATATGATGTTTTTAAAATACAACAAATGTGCTTAAGTCATATCGGATAATGCCTGGGACATCATTATGGATGAGCCAACATAACTGGTTCTTCCTATGGGAGTATTCAGTATTACTCAAAAAAACCTGGCAGAAAACCTATATTTAAAACTCTGTGCTACGAGCACAGCACGGAGTCATTGGGGCTAGAATCTCAATCCCTATTGGTGCTTTTAAAAATAATTTTCAGGGAGCTTCTACATGAAGGAGTGTTCAGAAATGTCATCCTCTGTCTACAGTCTGAAGTGGTATAGCCCACTCTATACCCCCTCAGGACTGTACCACTGGATTCTTCAACATGAACAAATCAAGCTCTCCCCCCCCCATTAAAAACAATACATTCAGAATAACCTTATGGATTCTCCATCAATGCCAAATGCCATTTTCATGTTCAGAGAGAATGGAAATGCAGTCAATAACAACCGGGGGGAGGGGGGAGGAATCAGGATTTGACAAAGTATATTTTTAAAACCTTCCACTGATGTTTCTGTCTGAAGCCTTGAAATTTAATTCATGTGCTGAATAAATACCCTTTGGATATTTTATCTAGTTGTTATTCGTTTCAGAGAATAAGCTATTTCCTACTATTCTTTTGGCAACATCAAAATATAACTCGTGGCCGTTCTTTCACGTTCTGATGTCTTCGGATTTCCCTGTAGGGAGGCAGGAGGCTAAAGACCCAGCAAGATGAGTTCACATTAAGTTAGAGTGACTTAGAAGGGTGTACTTTGCTCTCTGCTCAGAATCCTCATGAGCTGAGACCAAAAAGAATTCAGAACAACACGAAACACCTGTAATGAAACATTGCCATCAGCCAGGTAAAATTGTGCTGTGTTGCCTCTCTCTTATACTCCATCCCCCACTTAAGTATGTATTTCTTCATGATTCCCCCACCTGATTTCCCTCCCATTCATATTTACAAATTCATGTTCTTCTTTTGCTCATATTCACGTTCTGTTGTGTCCCCCATCCTACCCCCTCTTTTCCTTTGAAATATCCCCCTCCTAGTCTAACCTTGTACTCTGTCAGAGTTGGAGCTTGTTTCTTATTTTGCTCAGTATTCAATTATTCATTCTGATAGTGCCGCAGAAATGTTAAAGTGGCATAAAGTATCATTGCTAGGTTCAGTGGAACAATGACATGTATCCAACCAACTACAGGCTTCAGGAAGTGGAAGTTTTCCACATAGGGTTACAAGCTGAATGAGGCTTGCCAGTGTGTGTGTGTGGGGGGGAACTGCTGGCGATGCAGTGATCTCACTTTTGATGTGACCCAGAAGCAACATCATAGCATAGGGCCAATGCTCCAGCATTCACCTAAAACTTTTTGGTTTAATCAAAGGGCCAGCAATTGCCTCCCCATTTCCCCCCTATCAGCCCACTCAATGGCTGAAAGGGAAGAGGGTTGCCAGCAGGAGGACCCCTGCTAATCCAGGAAACCTGGCAGACCCTTTTGAAGACAAAATTGAAGTGTGAGACAGCTTAATAGACAAAAAACACTGATGTAGCACTGGAATCAACATGGTCTAAAAAATAAACAAATGTGCTCATGATTCTCAGCCTGGTAGTTGAAGCTTCCCTTACGAATTAAAATTGGCACTGCCGATTAATCCCCTTAATCTTAAACTGAGTTATTAATCACTATAAACTGATTGAAGATTACAACACTATGATTTTAGAGTATTACAGTATGGTTTTTATAGTATACATAATTCTTGAAATTGTTTACAATTTTAAAACCTGGTTATCTCAGTGCTATGTCAAGAAAGAAGATTAGGGAAATATAGCTTTGATGTAGCAGAACAAGGTTTCACTCAACACCAGTAGTGAATTTACATGGTGCTATTATTTCAGTGGTAATTAGAATTGCTATGAGCAGTGGTGGGAAAGGGTTTGGGGTTTTTTTTTTAAATGCAGCTGTTATGTATTGGGATTAAATCATTCCTGATTGAATCACCCCAGAGACTGGCTGAGCTTGTGTCACGGGCTGGGGTGCAGGCAGAGAGTGAGAGAGTCCAAGTCCAGTCCAAGGTCAGAGCCGAGAGGTAGCCGAAGTGGGAGCTGATAACAATAGTCCAAAACACAATCCGGGAGTGGAGTCGTTCAGAGCCGAGGTCAAGGAGCCAAGAGTTCAGGACACGGGTAGAGACCGAAACATGGGCGGGGTGGTTGCAAAGCGTCGTCAGATCGACTAGTTGCTGCCACAAGGAACGAGCATCGAGTGGGGAACTAAATACCCCTCCGCTGCTGCTGCTAATTAACACTCGTCGTGAGCAGCCCAGCATCTGCTAAAACTCAGGGCTGAGTGAGCATCTGCCCTGAAGGCGTGCCTCTCATCGCCTGGACATCAAGTCCTGGCAGAGTCGGTTCCTCAAATGCTCAACCCGCGGAGGCGAGTCAGGGGGGCTGTTTGCTGCTGATTGATCTTCATCAGCTGTTACTGATGCGGGTGGCCTCGGCAAGCTCTAGGCCTCCAATGCATCATTGGGGCCCCGTGTGGGTTCTGCTGAAGCTGGGAGCTCACCCTCGTCAGTACTCATGACAGCTTGGAGCACAAAAACAATAGCCTACCAGGATTCTGAAAGTAACCAATCTAGTAGTAATGTTATGTAAATAGCCTGTTACTGGGAGTGGGGTGTATTTGGGTGTGGCAACTGCATGCTATTTAACAGAGCCGAGGCTCTGGAGTCTTGTCTTGCTCTTGCTGAAATGACAAATAAAGTAGAGCTGATCACTAGACTTGGGGTCTGCTCATCCATGGAACCCACTATTTAACAGCAGCCAAATGGGAATTAGCTCTAGGAAATGCCAGAAACTCCATGGTTTTACCATAGAGTTCCTGGTGATTCCTAGAGCCGACCTGTGTCACTTCTGGGGTAGCTCTAGGAACTCTATGATTTAACTATAGAGGTTTACTGTGATTCCCAGAGCTACCCATTGTCACTTCTGAGTTGTACCCAGAAGTGATGTGGTGACATCATCAACATCACATGCCCCTCATGTCCCTGCCCCCAATCATCCCATTGCTTGCCAGACTCTGCATGGCAACCCTAGACTGGTAATTTATCTCTTGAAGACCAGTTCCAGTGATGGCTAGCCATTATGTAGTATGTGAACATAAATTGTCACCCCCCACACAACTCCTTCAGGCAAATAGCACCCTCCCAGAATTCAAAGTGAGGCCCTCTTTGTGATATAATGGGAGAAGACAAAAGAAAGATCCCCCGGAATCTGTGAATATATAGTGTTTTTCCTTCATTCATGCCCTTTGGAATGCCCTTCCCATACCCTGTGAGGCTTGCCTGGAGCCAGTTTGGTGTAGTGGTTAAGTGTGCGGACTCTAATCTGGGAGAACCGGGTTTGATTCCCCACTCCTCCACTTGCACCTGGCTGGATGACCTTGGGCAAGCCATAACTCTGGCACAGCTGTTCTTGAAAAAGAGCAGTTTCTGTCAAGAGCTCTCTCAGCCCCACCTACCTCACAGGGTGTCTGTTGTGGGGAGGGGAAGGGAAAGGAGTTTGTAAGCCGTTCTGAGACACCTTTGGGTAGTGAAGGGCGGGGTATAAATCCAATCTCCTCCTCCTCTTCTTCTTCTTGTAGGTGTCAGTCTAAAACATTAGTTTTTACCCAGGATTTTAACTGTGAATGTTTATCTTTCATGTGTTTTATGGTTTGCTTCTGACCCTAGATTCATTTCATCTCCATCATTTTAGGCTGCTCAGTGTGTACTTTGTGCTTTTCTTATGCCCTTATTTGTTTTAATGGTTTCGGCCTGTTTTGTTTTTAATGGTTATATTTTAATGTTCTTTAATGGATGTGGTTTAATGGTTTTAAATGAATGTCTTTTACTGGTTCAGTTTGGTTAGCTGCCTTGAGCATGAACAGATCTTTGGAGAGGTGGTACATAAATTTCTTCAATCAATCCAGGGTGTGAGACACACAGCACAAACCAACCCCATGTTTAACTGAAAGCAAGGAGCTTAAGCATACCACACACTGTTGTGACCCTGGAGTACATGCATTAAAGAACTGTTGTTATTGTTCAGTTGCACAGTCGAGTCTGACTCTTCACGACCCCATGGACCACATCACACCAGGCCCCCCTGTCTTCCGTTGTGCTCTGGAGTTTGCTTAATTTCATGTTTGTTGCATCGGTAACACTGTCTAATAATCTCATCCTTTGCCGTCCCCTTCTTCTTTGACCTTCAATCTTTCCAGGCATCAGGGTCTTCTCCAGTGAATGCTCCCTTCTCATTTGGTGGCCAAAGTATTTGAGCTTCAGGAAAGACAGATACATCCTTCAGGATTTGTTTTTGGCAAAACATGATGAAGCAAAGAGTGCATCATACCTGGCCCATGAACAAACAGTCTGCTTCGACTTGACAAATGGATCTCTTCACTCTGGGATAGATAGTCTTTTTTCTCCAGTCTGGGGAGCAGAAATGCACATTACTGTGTATTCTCCTTGTCCCCAAGCCCTAATATATCTTCCTGCAGCTGTCCTCAGCAGTTCACATTATAAAATCAATCTCTATTTAGGTAAGAGGTGGAGATATTTATTTCTTAATTTTTTAATAATGTATTTGGTGATTTGTTACAGCTCTCAGTGTTGTATTACTTATTTATTGCATCTAAGGGGTGCCCTGCCACATGGTAATAAGAGGAGCCACAGAAATGGGAGAGCTAAGCAAAACCACATTTAGTAATATTGCTACACTGTCGGACCTACTCCAAAATTAACAGAAGGAAGCAAAACTGCAAGGCAATGACAATGGACCAAGGTTTTTGTTTTGTTTTGTTTTTAACTGCAGAGTAGTTGCTACAGAAAGCAGATTAAAATGAAGCAGAGGAGATAATCATCGATTAGAAGCCAGGAAGAAAAAGCAACTTCCATGTAACATAAAAATTTCCCCACAATCTCACCCTCTATACAACTGAGAGTCACATCCAGAGAGTTCCTTTGAGTGTATCTAAGCTTTTTTGAGCCTATAAGCACCTTTGGAATTCTAACACAGGGCAGTGGGTACAACTGCAAAATGGCTACCAGATGAGGTGCAGCCAGCCACAAAATGGCTATCAAAGCAGGCAGATCCAAACACAAAATGTCAGAGAGTCAGATTATTTATAACTCTAATAGTAATTCTTCAATATTTGGTGCAGAAACTCTATATAACAGGATGTCTTTTAAAATGAATATATTGTTTTAAAACGTGTCCTTACTTACACACAAATATTTCTACCCTCCATGAAATGAATTTTCCAGCATTTCTTCACACTTTTTGCAAAGGGATGTGCAACTGTTTACAAGGAGGCAGGAGCCAAGGAAAAGAAGGAATGCTTTCCCACTGAAAACTTGATTCTTCTATGGGTGTGCGTTCAGGTCTACCCAAACCAAAAATATACCGAAAAAAAGCTTATTGGTATTTTGGGGTATATTTCAGCATCCCAAATGTATCCAGGATTTTTTGGGAGAACCAGAAAAAATCCCAGAAAAAAATCCCAGATATATTCGGGAATTACCAGCAAACCCGGAACAACAGCTGAGGTGCTGGAGAAGTTCAATCCTGCTGCTCAGCTGTTTTGTGAGCTTTCTTCTGCAGTCCCTTTAAACAGGGGTGTTTAAAGGGACTGCAGAAGACAGCTCACAAAACAGCCAAAGGGGGCACTCTCCCCGCTGGCTCAGCTGGGGATTTTGGGGATGTTCGACTTAACTGAGAGGCCCTGCTGAGCCTGCGGGGAGACTTCTATCCACATGATCAGCTGCTTTGCAGGCTCTGTTGGGCAGTCTGGTTAAAACTAGGCTGCCCAGCAAAGCCTGAGCTGAGTCTGCAGGAAGAACTCTCCCCGCAGGATCAGTAGTTTGTGGGCTCTATTGGGCAGCCCAGTCTAAACCGGACTGCCCGGCAGAGCCCCAGCTGAGCCTCCAGGGAGAGCTCTCCCAGCAAGATCAGCTGCTTTACGAGCTCATTCAGGCTGTTCAGTTTAAATGGACCGCCCAAAAGACCCCCAGCTGAGCCACCTCTCAGCTGTCTTTTGCTGCTTTGCCACTGCTTTTTTCTCTCTGCATTTTTCAATTTGGGTCTATCAGGCCAGAAAAAAAATCGAGATTTCAAAAAACAAAACAAAACCCTGATCCAAATACTTTACCAGTTTTGGAGTTTGGGTTTTTTGGGGGAATCCTGTTTTTTTTTCTGGGTCCAATGGACCCGAACCAGAAAATACCAAGGGAAAAAATGCACACCCCCTAGATTCTTCCTCACATTGTGATGTGCATCAATTTACATATCTTGTTGAAATAATGAAATGCACATTTTAATGTGCACCTGAATGCAAGTATGCAAGTATCATTCATTTGCATTGAACTGTTTTCAATGGAGGTATATTTGGATTACATCCTACTGCTGGAGAGCATTGGGCTAGGTGCCTCTCCTTCAGGGTTCTGATTTTGGCCTCATGCAAAGCCAAGTGATAGTCAGCCAATCAGAGCCCGTGGAACTTCACGGGATGAGTGAAGGTGAGCCAAACTCAGTTTAAGAAGAGTGAAGAACTTTTTAGACTGAATGTTTGTGGCTCTGGAAAGGAGTGTCAGTTCAGCCACACTTTTATTTGGCTTTTAGTTAGGGTTTGGGGGTCAGCTTAGGGAAGAAAGCTTGTTTTAGTGTGACAAATAAGCATTCTGTTAAGGGCCTGTCATTCCTAAATTATGTGTGAAGTTTCTGTGGAAAGGAGCTTGGTGTGGTAAAAGAGCAACCTTGAACCTGCTGTTAACCTGTCTGAAGAAAGGGGAAATCAAACCTCCCTTCAGGGTTTATTTATTTTACTTGAGACTCAGCTACAAAATAACTACTCACATTGGGGGGAAGTTTGTAACCTTTGGGGGAGTGAAGCTGAGAGCCAGTTTTACTTAATATATTGAAGCCATCCACAGAAAGCATTTACCCTATTAAATACTTTGCTTTCTGTTAAACAAACCTTTCTTGTCCATCTCCATCTTTGTCTTGTCTGTCTAGTCCAACATCTAGGATATAGTGGAATCTATTTACTTCACAAATAAGTACAACCTTGGTCTAGCAGGTTTCCAAATAAGAGACCTTTGGAGAGCACATAGGTTACACACTACCAATCCTTTAATCAAAGCTTGTATCCCCCCTTTTATTGGATTGTAGGCAGTTGGGGTTTAAAGAATCTATAGGAGAGGCCAGCCTGGGGGATTGGACATTCTCCAGTACAGAAGGCAGTTGCCTCAGAGTCTTTCCCCCGCTTACCCCATAGCTGCCACGGCTGTGAACAGATACAAAAACGTAGTGTCCTTGAACACTGCCAGTAAGCCTAATACTGTCTTAGATGAGGATTTGTTCCCCATCCAGTACTTGATACAAGCCCACATAACCTGGCTGAGCCAGAAATTCTCATTCTGGAAAGGACAGACTGGGGGAAGTCGCACCTCTGGGCCCAATCCCAGTGTCAGTAGTCTAGGAACCAGGGCTCTAGTCGGGGGGGAGCTCTCAGGTACGGAGCTCCGGAAGAGAACCTCTAGGGGGCGGGGCGGTCATGTGGTGAAGCCCCGCCCCCTTCTTTACCCGGGCGGGGCGGTCATGTGGTGAAGCCCCGCCCAATGAGGATGAAGCAGGAGGGTAAGTAGCCGGGCCTTCTGACACACTTCCGGTGATGTCAGGGGGTGTGGCCTTCTGTCACTTCCGGTGATGTCAGGGGGCGTGGCATATGCAAATAAGTTATGCTAATGAGTTATGCTAATGAGCTCCGGCAGCTCTTTTTCTACAACAAGACCCCTGCTAGGAACCCTTCTCCCAAGCACACAGCCAGAGCCCCTGGAAGACCATCAGAGACACAGAAGAGCTCACCAGGAAGTTGTGGAGCACTTCAGGAGTGCCAGACTCCAACTGCGAGCGTTAGCTCTTTAAGAATATTCCATTATAGTTAGAGTGTCAGGCTAGGATTCTGAAGACCTGAGTTTGTATCCCAATTCTGCCATGATGTTTTCTGGGTGACGTTGGGTCAGTTACTCTCTCTCTTTCAGCCTAACCTACCTTGCAGGGATGTTGTCTAGGTAAAATAAGGGAAGGCCTATATGGCAGTCTGAGATCCTTGGATGAAGGGCGTACTCAGTTAGATAGAGGGGTTGGGGTATCTTGCCCTAGGAGAGTGGCCCTGGTTGGCTCTCTGAGCCTGCACTGATATTTTCACCTCATGAAAGTTTTGCACCATTTCTGCAGCCCTATGAGCTATTTTGACTTCTTTCTTTGAGCAGCAATTCCTCACAAAGTTCAAACTGCCTTTGGAAGTTCAGTGCATATCAAGAGCAGCTTCCCAATGTAACAAACTGAGGGAAATGTTTTTTACAAAAAAAAAAAGTCAAAAGCCCAGATGGATACATAGAGGCTGCGGTCACACACACCCCTCTAATTGATCCAGGTTATTATGTAACAGAGAATACTTATCAGATTCATCCCCTTTAGCATCCATTTTAGCACTCTTCAAAGCACTTTTATCCTGTCCTTGATCAATTAGATGCAGCAGCCAGAGAGTGTTTGTCCTTTGAGCATGCTCACAAGCACTGATGAGCCTGCTGGGATATGTAGTCCATGGAGCTGTCAGCGATTTTTTTTTAAAAAAGTTTGTCCTTCGAGCATGCACACAAGCACTGATGAGCCTGCTGGGATATGTAGTCCACTGCCATCCTCCCTCTCTAAACTTTTCAATTAACCCCTTCCCCAAAGCACAGAAAACAACTGAAGTACAGAGGCATCTTTATTTGAAAGATTTTATAAAGAAAACAAAGTTTTGAGCAGCCTCTGTGGGAGAGGGGGAGAGAGAGAGAGGTGTGCCTATGCAATTATGCACACATCACTAACTAGAAAAAAATGGCAGCTGGAAATCAAGAAACCAGTCAGACCTGCCTGATGGCTTGGGTGCGCAACAGAGTAGCAGGAAATCTGTTCTGGAACCAGGTCAGACAAACAGGACCACACTTTTACAAGTATCAAAGAAACACACAGTAAAGGAGGGGGAACAGGACTCAGATGACTGGGTCAAGACAGACAGATGTTGCTGTCTGATCGTGCATTTTAAATCCATAAGGGAGCAGCAATGGCAACAGATCAAACTGCATGTCTGATCACAGCCAGAGTTTATTGTAGGGTCATCAGAATTCATTACCAGAGAAGAGTTAGGACTGGTAGTATTGACTAAGTATGCTTGAACATCTGCCAGTTCAGCTTATTTGATGTTTGCTAGTCATGAACAGAGAGCCAAGTTTTCGATGATCATTCTGCTGTTCATGAGCAGTTTGAGCCTGTTAACTGAGTTACTTTTCACATATTCAAATAATACACTACGTTGTAATTGGTTGTGTTTCACAAATTCATATTTTCAAACAATCCAGTGACAACTCTGGTCACACACACCCAGATCTGTTGTCACTGCATGTAGCTTGGCAGCGAATCATATAAATAGTGAGCAAATCAATCAGTCAGCTAGTGATTATGAATGCTTGTTTTTAAAGAAGTCTTACCAATTGGTGTTAAAGTCAGTATTATAGTGGTTAGTTCACTCATGCACATTTTCACACTGCAAGGAAATAAAATTGCATCGCCACAAGGAAACAAAAACCCACCACCATACCTACTTGTGCAGCCTCAAAGCTGTCCAACAGTTGCTCAACTTGGAGAGCAGACAATTGAACAGATCCACAGCTCAGCTTATGAGTGATTGTAGCTGTCAAACACCCCTACAGTTTTTCCCTTTTTTGTCAAGCCTGTTCCGGGAATGCTACTTTAGAAGCTGGTAGACATTTATGGAACTCACCATACAAACCTATCCGCTCACTCCAGTCATCCTCGAAGGCCCTGTTTTGATTGTCCCCACCATCTGAGGCTAGATGGATGGCAACACGAACAAGGCTTTCTCCGTCGTGGCACCAGAATTTTGAGATTCCCTTCCCAGGGACATTCATCTGCCTCCCACCACTGGTGTCTTTTACCAGCAGGTGAAGACTTTTTTGTTTCATCTGGCATACTCCCAATAACAGTTATTGGCTTTCCTTTCAGTGTTGTTTATGTGTTTTTAATTGAATCTTATATTTTTAAGTGTACTTAACTTGTTTAAATATTTTAATGTTCCTAATGTTCACTGCCTTGTGAACCCTGATTGGGTGGGAAGGTGGCATTAAAATGTTCTAAATAAATAAATTAGCCTGCTTAATAAACTTGGACAACTAAGACTTTTTTAAAGTTTAAAAGATTCACTGTGAATATTTGAGAAGTTCTGATTTGACTATTTAAGCATAAGATTACTCATACAGTTGAGAATACTCCTCTGTCTAACTCAAAATTCTGCCTACTAATGGTGCTCAACCAGGTGGTACAGGGACACTCAAAAAGGCAGAGATAATGGGAATATTCAACGCCTGCTGTGAGATTTGAGTGACAAGTGGTGGTGAATATAGAGGTTATATGTTACATTTACAATTACTTATCTTCCACAGTCCTATTTCCTTCCACTATATGTACATACATATATGGATCTTGAACAATGACCCGGAAACAAAGAAACAAATTATTTATTCTGGCAACTGTCATGGCACCCTGTTGCAGCAATGAGACTGATAATATATTATGCACTAGATAAATACGCACATCCTTTTATTTGTGACAAACCTAGAACAGTCCAGTGGGATAACCCAGTCAGAGTGAATAATGGGTTCTTATCCATTCTCTCATCATCCTACAAGAGCTTATAAACCTCTGCTAAGTTCTCCTGCAATATTTTTCAAAACTAAAGCCACTCTAATGTTTCATTGTTGTTTTATAATGAGGACAATCTACTCTGCCAGTTGCCTTCAGTGTTCTCTTTTCATCCCTTCTTCAATGCCTAGCTCCTTCTTGATATGCAGGACCCTCAACGTGGATGTGCTATAGACAACATTAGGACATTGAAGGGAGTTCTATAAAGTCCAAAGACTCTCGACTGCTTGACCTATTGAATGCTGAGTAGTTTGGCCATATTAGCTCCAAATAAGTTGCCATTTGTTGTTATTGACTTAATACAACATTATGCTATGGAAAACCAGATTTACATACACACAAAAAGAATTTCTTGCCAGCTTTTTTGGAAAGTGTATGCTTAATTTTTTTTAAAAAAAAATCCATAACAACTTCTGAGTAAGAAATGGGTTGGCAGTCCTAATTTTGCACTTCCATTTGTAATGAGAAATAATCTAACAACGCAAGCTTCTGTGAATAGCTTCACTGATTGCTTGATTTTACTGTTACCTGACTTATGCATGAAGCACTTTAAATAAAATTATTGGTCTATGTGTGTGCACATCTGTCTGAGTATATATTCTTTTGATGAACTGTCTTCAGGGTGGCAGGGCTTTTCTTACCCCTATCTCAAATGAACAGTCATCTTGAAGGAAGTCTCTGTACAAATGTGAAGGATTAAATTATTCTGTTTTGCTCGCTACATTTTGAAAAATATTAAGCACAAACAGTTATGAGTCCAAACTGCAGCTGATGAAAAGTAGGGGATTAATATTGCCTTTACCATATATTGGCTCACTTGCTCAGTTCAAGACTTGGCCTTAGATTTGCCAATATGCCAGTGAGGTATCATCTGGTGATGTTATTATGTGGCACCTGTTGATGCCACATGGCAGGGCAGAGAACAAATAGAAGAGCAAATAAAATCTATTTGAATGAGCCTGCACATTTCTGGATGTTTTAACACAGGGGTATTTTTTTTCCAAGCAGCTTCACTTGCTGAACAGAACGCAATTAGTTTTTCCTGTTAGTTTTAAAAATACCAGTTTCTTCCTTAATGTGTATTTATCTTATATTATCTTTTCACTGACATTTGTTAATGGGTATATATTACACTAAACCTGCATTTCTATACCATTATAATTAGATTGAATACAAATGTTACTCAAATCAGTTCCTAAGCCTGTCACATCAGAATATTTACATGTGTATGCACAAGTACTGGGACCATTCCAGTGCAAGGTATACACACCTCCCATAATTGACCCAGTGATCCAAAGTGTAGATAGAAATGTGAGGAAGACAACATACAAGTTACTTTAGTACTCTGTTAGAGATTCTTTACTTTGTTAGAGATTCAAATACTAAAGTCTGAAAAGAAGGTAAAGCAAAAACATAAATAACTATACTCCACCTGCCTTGGAGGGGAGGGGTCCGGTTTTCTGTCACAAGTGGAAGGCGGTGGGAGAACTACCTACAAAGCAGAAGTGCTTGTGTTATCGTTCTATGCACTTGAATTTACCTGGATGTTTATGAGAAATTGATCTAGAACTTTGGATCAAGTTTGCCATTTGCAAACTCCATGCCAGTTATTGATTAAACAACTGAATACTGAGGTGTTCATTGGTTCAAACTTTATGGTGCAGTCTGTGATAGGGTAATGACATTCACCTATTGAGAAGGGGCATATGAATACCTTTGATGGTGAACGTAGGGTGATTGATTTGACAGAGTAACATTCCTTACAGCTACTGGGCTTGGGCAACACAAGGGAAGTATTAAAATGCCACACCCACTGGCAGTTTGCAGTGGTACAATCCGTTCTACCAGCTCAGGCACGCTACTGCCTCATTCTGTTGCATGCTTAGACCAAGCCAATGTCTTTGGCACACACATGAGCAGATACCTGTCCCCACCCTTGGGGTGGTTGCTGTGCTTTACCCAGATGGGACATCATTTAGGAGCTCTTCTGAATGAAAACCTAGATTTGTAAGCCTAAACCTCTCTTCTTTCTGAGGAACGGAAATGATAATACTTAACCTGTCTTACAAAGGCTGGAGTGTGAGTTAATCAGGGTTTGTAAAGGTCTTTGAGACGGAAATGCCATCCAAGATGTAAGCATTATTACTACCATCTTCTGCAGGTAGCAGTTCTGGGAATAGAGCCAAAACATAGCTGGAGAATGAAATATGTCTGCACTGCTAAATCGCTCCAGACAATATCCTTCCTTTCTCAAATTTGCTGTTGCCCACTGCTATGTAGCTTACAGAGCAATCCTGTGCCACAGCTGCCCCATGGCAGCCAGCCACCACATGACTATGGAGGTGCTAGTCTATTCCCTATTCGCATAAGTTACACAGTGGCCAGCAGACAAAGTTGGTGGGTTTGGAATATATTCTGAACGTTACTGGGGTAGCCTCTATAGCAACCTCACCGTGGCAGTCAGTGGAGGCATTGTGTGAGGTGATGGCACTATGATGGACAGGGCCACCAAAACCAATCAAGGGCCATGTGGGAAGGGGGTGGACTCCAGCATCCATCTCAGGCAGGGGCCAGAGAGGGATGGGCCACAGGAGTTCCACTCATTTTCGGGAGCACCCCCCCCCCACTCACATAAAGGGACCAACTCCTCAGCAGTTCCAGGCATCTAATAGTGGGGAAGGGGGTTGACGTGTTTGTTACCAAGGGCATTCTCACACCACCCCTGCCAGTGGTGGAGCAGGAGAGGGGGCCACCAGGGTGGGCTCAGATGTAGGGGCATACAGAAGAAGAAGAGATTGGATTTATACCCCGCCCTTCACTACCCAAGGGAGTCTCAGAGTGGCTTACAAACTCCTTTCCCTTCCCTTCCCCACAACAGACACCCTGTGAGGTAGGTGAGGCTGAGAGAGCTCTTGACAGAAACTGCTCTTTTTCGAGAACAGCTCTGACAGGACTATGGCTTGCACAAAGTCATCCAGCAGCTGCGAGTGGAAGAGTGGGGAATCTGGTTCTCCCAGATTAGAGTCCATGTATCAAACCACTACACCAAATGCAGCCTCAGATCCCCCAATTCCCTCCTCAATGGAGCAGAGGTCATCTTGGACTGGAATGACTTTCATTCCACTCTGCCCTCTGTCATTCCAGTTCAACAGCAACCAGTGCCCAGAAACTGTCATTCCAAATCCATTCTGTATTCATCATTACTTCCATGTGTAGTGATGTAGTTGCGACGTATTGCAATGGAAACCATGCAAGTCAGTTGTCATTCCTGTACGCCAGTATGTCCAATGGGCATACTCTCCCGACTCCAACCACCCTCCAAAAACATTGAGTCTGCATTGGCTCCCCCCAGCCATTGATTGCATTGTATTATATTATTTATTTATTTAAATTTCTACCCCGCCCTCCCCGCCATAGCAGGCTCAGGGCAGCTCACATAATAAAAGCGCAATAACAATAAATATATACATCTAAAAACAGTCCTTCGACTTGCCCCCTCAGTGTTACCTTCACAGATGTCTTCCCCCTGGGTGACAGAAGCCCCCCCCCCTGGAGCAGAAACACAGTTATAAACTTCGTTCATTCGCTCAATTTATTTCTGACCCTTCCCCCCAAGTGGCTTATATCATTCCCCTCTCCTACGTTTCACGCTCACAACAACTCTGTGAGGTTGGTTAGGCTGAGGATGTGCATCTTGCCCAAGGCCAGCCACCTAGCTTCCATGGAATAAGTGGAGAACAGAATCTGGGACTCCCGGATCTAGTCTCACGCTCTAACCACTGCACCAAGCTGCTTCATTCACCCAGACCACCCTCTGGCCCCTCCCCCCTTCACACAGCAGCCTGCGAAGTAAGAGAGGGAACCTGTCCATGCCACTGGGCCCCTGCTATGTTTGGCAAATGACTGTGACCAGTGGGACCTGCAGAACCATGGCCACCCAAGGCACCCGAGAGCACTCCCTCTTAGACGTGTCCTCGGGAAGCCCTCAAGGGGAGTCACAGATGGGCTGGGGAGGGAGTGGAACAGGGAGGGGTGTGGAGCTCCTGTCATGTAGTCAGAACCAAACAGACATAGACACAGTTGTGGCACGACACAGACATTACTGAACTGTAAACCATGGCGAGGTGTGAAGACTCCCTTTGCTTCCTCCCTGGGGTGACGGGGAAGAGGACTGAGGATCCCCGCCATGGCATGCGTCTAAGTGGGATGGCATTGCAGGTGGAACTTGGAAGGGCTGGCCAAGTGCTGCACTTCACTTCAAGAGGAAGGCTGGAACCACAGATTGAGCAGAGTGTGTGTGGGAGAAGCGGGACTTGCCGCATCCACAAGTCTCCCTGATGAATCTACACCTGCAGGAAAGTAAAACAGAGATACATGCAGCCATGACGACTGGGCTTGAGTGCCATGCCGGGCTCAGCTACGGATGTGCTGTCCTGACAGGGTCTGCAAATGCAGCTGCATGGGGGGTGCTTTGCCACAATCCCCCCTTGAGACTCATGAGTCTCAATTGACTCAATTTGACCCAATTTCCCCAATGTCTTCTTGATCCAGACACAAGGGAAATCAGTGGGAGATGTGGGTCAAAATGCTCCCACACAGCAAATAGTGGGAAATTGAGCAGTACAACCAGGGGAAACAGGAGACCAAGGGTGGAACAACTGCTTTTGCGAAATCGGTCTATATTTTAGTCATTCCCAAGTCTGCAATCCAAGCTAAGAGTTCCACTGTTATATTAGCACACGTTTTAGATGTAGCTCATGGCTATGCCTTATGTGGCAGGAGGATTTCATGCTTATCATGCGCTGTTTCTGGTGTGATTTGTTGTCAGCTGAGCCGCTGAACTGCAACAACGATTTGGCCTATCTGAACCTACAAGAATCTGCTCTTGAAGCAATTTAAGAGATTGGATTCACTATTACTAATTTTGTATTACTTCACAATATGATTACTTTTCTATGTATTATTTATTATGCAAATCTAGCATAATACATTATTGAAAATAGTATTAACAGTATGTATTATTAATACATTATATGCACACCACACACAAACAATCGCGTCAAGATGGCTTTTTTCACTGTTGCTTCCAACTATGGAAATTTCCTGATGCTCCACTGAAGTAGCAAATACAGTTCACTTATGTCATGAGGAAGTGTATTTAGCAGAGGATTAAATGGCAACTCTCCTGGCACAGAGCAGAATGAGGACCACCTTTCCCTTGGCTCAAAATCCTTTTAGAATCCTTCTACCCTATCCGTCTTCATAGCAGAGAAATGTGCATGTGTGCATGGTAGTTGGAAGGTAGGAGGAGGTCTCAGGAAAAAGGTCAAATTGGCAGGCATAGGGTCTGCACTGGATAATTCTGCGCATTGCTAAACTGGCATTCATGGGCTGATGTAGGTATAGATCTACAGGCACCAGTTATTTCTCTCCTTAATCCTGCATAGTGCAGATAGATGCATGTTCCTACCTGTTATGGATGTATATGAGAATCAGAGGCTATATTGGTTGGCTGTCATCTACATACTACCTGTCATGCATGGCTATCTCTGAGGTGAGGCCAGTATATATGCAAGTATGTACTATGTACAATGCTCTGATAGAATGCACAGTGACATAGAGCCGTTTTATACAATATGCAAAATGAGGTAGTAGAACAGGGTAGAAAAATTCTGAACTGTAACATTGAAGGCTTCAAGTCTGCATGCTTCCCATGGGAAAAAAGAACCCTTCTCCCGTTCATAATAAAATAATGGATTAAGAAGACGGCTATGAGGAAATGCTGCTCCAATAATCAAACCATTGGGGCTGCATTATGTCTATCAGTTGGAATCCAGCTGCAAACTCACACGAAGCGGTCTTATACTGAATCAAATCACTGGTCCATCAAAATTAGTACTGACTAGACTGCTCAGACCAGCGATGGTGCTCCTGGGTCTCAGGTACAGGTCCAACAGAACCTTTGACCTCATCCTTTTAAGTGGAGATGCAGGGATGGAGCTTGGGACCTTCTGCATGCCAAGCAGATGCTTTACTACTAAGCCACAGCACTTCACTCTTGCTGGCAAAAAGGAAAGGTGGCATGGATGAATCATCAGGTGCTAAGTAGAGGATATGTTGGCGGTTACGGATGCAAATGGCTCTGGTTGGAGTTAGACAAAAAGATTTACCATCTCAGACATTGCTAAAATGTCACACCTTAAAAGGACATAGACTTGGAATGTCAAATGGTTGGATAGCAATTTCTTCCTCTTGAGGCAGGAAGACCAGAGCTACCCCAAAGGGGAGATTATAAATTCTCAGGATATGAAGACATTCTATCTTATCAATTAGCTTTTGACCAGGGAGGTACAAGCCATAAAGGACTCCATCTTGTTTATGTGTCGAGGGACAGTGGGAGAAGTCCCAACTCAGAGAACAAAAGTAATCATGGATACTGCAATTTCAAGTTTTACTAGCCTATCTTAGCAGAAACACTGCTGGAATAAGTATAGAGTTTAGATTAAGAGAACTGTATGTTTTCACCTTTTCTTTGTATTGTTGCTCGGGATGGGCACAAACAGTTTGGTTTGTGGTTCATGGACCTGCAAACCCCATTGACAGGGCAAGCGGTCCCTTTAAATGGGGTTTACAGAAAGCCTGAAAAACAGCTGAGCGGCATGGAGCAACCTGCTCCTCGACGCTCATCTGTTTTTCAGGCTATCTTCTGCAATCCCTTTAAACTTTAGAGGGACTGCACAAGACAGCCCAAAACAGCTGAGCAGTGGAAAGCAAACTTCTCCCCACTGCTCAGCTATTTGTGCAGCTTTTGCAGTGAACAGAAAGCTTTAAACCCCTGCTTTCTGCTCTACCCACAAACTGCCATGAACTGCTTTAAAAATTCATGGAAGTTTGTGATGGTAGATCCATCACGAACTTTGGTTCGTGAACTATGAACAAGGCAAAATTAATGACGAATTTTGCTTCGTGGTTCGGTTCATGCCCATCCTTAAGTGTTGCTCAGCCTGAATAGACCACGTTGTCAGACTCTAGCACTGGGCTGGAATCCAGGGCTGTATCCTTCTCCATGGTTCCTTAGTACAGTTTGCCCTGGGGAAGAACCTCAGAAAAGAGTGGGGGGAGATTACATCACTTGCTCCTGCACCTACCAGTAACCTCTCCTTGGCTGCCTTAGGTGAGGTCTGACTCTTCCTCCCTGGTTCTCTTAGGGTGCACCTTTTAAAGGACTGCCTGGGGGTGGGATAGGGATGGCAGCCTCCAGGGGGGACCTGGGGATCCCCTGAAATTATAGCTCATCCAGCCATTCCCTCTATTCTGGCGGATGGGCCTATGGGAGTGGTAGGTCCTAAGCCCAATGGACAACTGATTGCCTGAGATCGCATTTCCCCTGCTCCTGCCCCATGGGAAGTCTTATAAGGCTTCTCCTCTGACCCCTGCTGGCCTAAGGAGGTAACTGCAGCCTGTTTTCTGCCCTGCATTTCCAAAGAAGCCTTTCTGGTTCCCACAGCCGATAAGGAAAGAGCCATTGCTTGTGGTGGGTAAAGGACGGTTTTGCTTCTCCTTTACCACCATTGCTGCCTTGTGCCTGTTTCTGCCCCCTGGGGGTTGGCTGCTGGCTGGCCTCTGGCTGCCCAGTATTTCTGGGAGTTGTGGCAAGCTGGGAAGCCACTCCTGCAGCATCGCATTGGGCTTTTGTGGTCCTCCCTAAACAGCTCCGTTGGCACAGTTTGGAGGTCTCTGTCTTCTTGAAGGTAAGTGCTGGGATGGTAAGTCTGACCCTGGACACAAATCCATCTCTAGCAGAAGACACTCTCGGGTTCACTGGTGGAAGCAGTTACCAACCAGAGTTTGGTGCCCCCCCCACACACACACAAGGCAGCAGCATCAAGCAGATACTTGGGGTAAAGGAAGGGCCTTAGGACTTTGTTACTTCACAGGGGCTATATTGCATCTTTCTCTTTGACATGCTAACTTACTACATGCAGAGAGGGTTTAATTTTGATGTGAGGAAGCATGCAAAAATATGTTCCCTTCCCAGAAGTATCACAGTCTAGACCAGAGGTGTGAACTCATTTGTTATGAAGGTTGGATCTGACATAAATGTCACTTTGTCAGTCCGGGCCATGTGTCCCATAAAATATAATATGGAGATATAAATTTTATAAAGGTGATTTCAGATGCGAAATTGCAATAGCAGGTGAATGACAATAGCAGGCTTGATTGCATTAGGTGTGATATACAGAGGGGTAATAGGCATGGAGATATCAGCATTGGTAATGAGACAGGAAATCAAGGTCTCATTTTGGTCCAGGAGGATTCAGTCCAGGAGGATGCTGTATAGAAATATTGATTTCTAAAGGTTTCATGCCTTCCCCTGGGATGTCTTTCTGATCCCATGTTTCCTGTTGCCAGCCAACTGGCCTGCACATTTGGTCAGAGAGGCCCAGTTGCATGCCATAAACCCACATTCTTCACACTTCCATGCTGGGAGAGACCAGATGGCCTCTGCCAAACAAGCAAGGAGTCGTACGGAATGAAGTTTGGGGTCGGGGGGCCATGTGATTGCAGGCATGGTTTCCAGAACCCCCAACCTATCTCTAGTTGTCCCCATGACAACTAAGATTTGGACACACCCTTCCTACTCGCGGTTGGCTGAATGGCCACAGCTGATTGTGACTAGATTGGGGTTTAATTGTCCAGTCCCTTGGAAGAGAGTTCTGTTCTGTTCCTGCTATCTCTGCTGCTCTGTGTTCTGTCCACCTGAAATGCTGTCCTGCCATGTGGTCTCTGGGAGAGACAAAGAACTGCTTTGGAGCTGAGCACATGGTTGGCAAAGATGGACTTCTTGCTCCAAATCCCTTGGGGCTACTGGACTATAACAATGGACAATCTTGGACTATGGATTCCTGAAGTTGGTAAATATGCTTCTTTACTGTGTAGTCAAGGCGAACTGCCTCAGGTTTCTTATTTTGAAATCCTTTCTGGTCTGTGCTGGGTTCTGTACTGAATAAACTTATTCTGGTTTCTAACTGGTCTGTATTGTTGTAACTGGATTTCAAGGCTAAACTCCTGTGCCTTCTGCTCACCATACAGCTACCTTGGTAAGATTAACTGGGCAGCTCTAGATTGAGTTGTTCAATGTGTTATGTCCCAGAGGCTAACCTAAAGGTTTGGAATCTCTCCTTTGGGAAAGCCGGGACTACTTAAAAAGGGGTTCTAGTAACTATTGTTTGGAATCTAGAGAGGGTTGTTGTTAAATGTACTGAAAAATATAGGTTTCTCCTTCATTCCTGGACAGGCTTGGGGTAAAGATCTATACAGATGCAAAGAATAAATAGACATAAATCTGACATTAGAAACCACAACATTCAAAAAACAGTGGGGGGACATTTTAACCTTCCAGGACATTCAGTTGCCTGACCTAAGAGGAGCAGTTCTCTTACAAAAGAATTTCAAATAGAGGTTAGAAAGAGAGATTGCAGCTGATAATGAAGCTAGAGACAATGCATCCTTCTGGGCTGAATTGAGACCTTGATTTCCTGTCTCATTTCCAGTGCCAGCTATTATCATTTGGCATCTGAAATCACTCCACTCTCCCAGATATGACAGATGGACTCACATTCTAGCTGTAGACATGTGCAGTGACTCACAAAAGCTGCAACAAATTTTGTTAGTCGTTAAGGTGCTACTGGACTCTTGCTTCTTTTCACTAATAAAGATTGCAGGCTGTGTTTTTAAGTTTCTTTTTTTTCTTCATCTGTTAGAACTGGAGAGGGGATCTCTCCAAGTGAAATAATGGGCTGATTTCAGACTGGGCAAAATCCACTCAGTGCTAGTGATGATAACAAAACAGTTAAAAAAGTAAAGGGGGTGGGGTTAATGTGAAGAAAGGCAGCCAGCAAGGTGGGGGGGGGAGGTGTTGAACTGGAACATATGGAACCATAAATGTATTTTAAATACTTAGCCACCTACTTTCAGTCATTAAACAATGGAATCCAATCCAAGTGTTGTAATTCCTAATCAGAGCCTTTTTGAAAGAAAATAAAATCCCAGATAGGCACAGAGAAATCCAATTAAAAAAACTTTTCAGAATAAGTCAAAATAATTTCCTTTTAATACCCCTTTTCCCAAGGCATCTCTTTCCCGCACCCTCTTTCTTTCTTTTAACATGTGTGTGATTAGGTCTCAAAGTAAACAGCAGAGCAGGGCAATCTCAATGTAAACTGTGCTTGTCAGAAGACTCTCCCATCCTTCCCTCCCTCCTTCTGAAGAAGTGTGCGTGCACACGAAAGCTTATACCTTAAATATAATTTTGTTGGTCTCTCTCTCTCTCTCTCTCTCTCTCTCTCTCTCTGGCTCTTTCCTTCCCCCCCCCTTCCTTCTCCCTCCTTCCTTCCCATCTCAGTCAGGAGGAGAGGGGAGGAGACTTCAGCCAATGGCTTGGCTTTGTATCTCTCCCGCACCACAATTGAGGGAGACAGGCAAAAGTGAGTTGTGACACAATGGTGGCAGCTGCCTTGGAGGTGGAAGCAGGAGAGAGCCAGTTGCTCACAGGCCAGATATGAGCCCTCGACAGGCCAGTTCCAATCTGCAGGTTGTATGTTTGACACCCCATGTCTAGACAGTCCTGCGTAATTTTTTTTCCTGTGCACTGTGCAAATGGATCTCAGAGTATTTCAAGGGACCCAACAGGATATTGCAATCAAAAATATTTTTTCTGTTTTACTATTACTTACTCTTACTGCATTTTCGGCAGTTGCTTTATGGCACCTTTGCAGCAGTTTGCAATGCATTAGTCTGCAGAGGGAGACTACTTTTAGATTCAGGCAGTTTACTGTAATCTTCTGCAGTTCTCCGGAGAGTGCTAGGCCCTATGTCAAGCTGCATATAGAAAAGTGTTTGTTTTTCTTTGTATATGTTAAATTTTGTTAATCTTGTGTTGACTGTAGCCTGCTACAAATGACATTATGCACTCTGAAATTAACCTGCACAGAGGGAAAGCAGGCATGAGTGTACTGACTCCATCCTCTGCCTGTGCAAAAACATTGGGTCATGAGTCTATGCGCATACAAAGTCTGTATATGTAGCCTCCGTCCTTGCACTGCTTTTCAGACATTCCCCAGTACAGGAAAAGAGCCAATGAATGTGCACTTCCTATACACACAGACTCCATAGTTGCAAGTTGCTAACTGTATATAGGTTGGGGTCAGTGTGCGCGTGTCCACTCCCCCTCTGTGTGCATTGAATTCAATCCATGTCATGTTGTCTGCTAATGTGTCTGTATAGGAGTAGTTTAAAAATGTTTTGTTGTTGTTAACACAGAGAAGTGTCTATTATGCTGTTCTTCAGTATTACCATTGATAAACATGCTCCTTCTCTATCTGCCTTATAACCAAACCAAAATATGTGGCAGGTAGATCCATGCCTGCCTGCCTTCTTCTCAGGCAAGTGGACCCCTGGTTGTTAAACTGCCTCTGGTTCCTCGAGTCCAATATGGCATCTACTGTACTAGTAGAACTTTTCTGTGCCGTCTGTCAAGAACTGCTCCAAGTACATCTTATTCATTCAGTGGAGCAGGCTTCCGCGAGGTGGTTGCAATGCATTCCTAATTAGCAATCTGGGTGTGAGCCTGGTATGTAACTAGGTTGCACCTGGAGGCTGATGCCCTTCATTTGTCTCTGCTAATCATCACTCAGAGACCAAAGCAAGGTTAAGGCAATTTCAACACAATGTTATGTTGGCGCCGTACTTATAATGAACCTTTTGCTGACAGCTTCCAGCATTGGTTGGCTGCTGTTGCTGTTGGCTACAAACCAAAATGTTGGCTAATACATTACAAATTAATTTCGCCTTCCTGGTTGCTATTTTGTGCTTGTGAATTGTCATCAGTCAGATTTTTTAAAATAAATTCAAAATGAGACACTTGTAATTATGAACACGTGCTTGTGCAAATAGCTATCAGACTGTGATCCTCAAACTCTAGATCCGGAAAAGTTATAGTCCAGTTAATGGGCTAATTATAGAGAAAAAATTGAGGCTCTATCCTTAGTTTATGAATGCCAGAGATATCTGCATTAGTCTACTGTAGTCAACACAACAAAGAGTCTTGTGGCACCTAGGAAACTATTACTTTATTATGGGATCGCTGATAATCTTAACTATGGGAAAGCAGGGCACCTGCCAGGGGTCCCATTCTGGGAGGGGTGCTAGGGACCCCCCCAAAAAAACAATGCAGCTGCCCTGGCTGTTGCTGCCTCCTCTGCTGGGACTACAGCCATAGCAGCAGCTTAAGAGGCAACTGCAAGGGACAACCACCATGGAGTTGCCTTGCTCCTTCCCCTGGCACAAGACGACTGCTGACAGGGTCAAGGCAAGGGGGCAGAGGGAGAGGGTGTGCTGCACGGTATTGTGTCCACCCATTGAGTCAGCCAGCCCCACCCAGGTTGTTTTCTCTGTCCAAGAGAATGTCTGTGAGGCAGGTCCAAGGTTTTATTTAGTCCATGCATGGGACAAAAACTCCAGGGCTTTAATATCAATTCAGGGGATGCTATGGCCAACAAACAGGTGAGAACCAATCTATCAGCCAGAGGATCCTGTGGAAAAGAATAGAATTTCTGGGTCTGCTGCCAGATGATGTCTGTGTCCTCTGCGGCACTGCAAGTGAGGTTCACCAGGTCATAGAAGCTGCCAGTATAATCTCAATATGCATAACTTCTATGATGAAAAGCTACCTGTAACTCAATGTACATTTGTTTCTGTTGAAAACTTCTGTCCCTGCACTCTTCTATGGACTTCCAAATAAGACTGCAGCCTTGATAAGCAGAGTGGCTTTGGAGAATTGAAAACAAAGTTTGGGGACAGATTCATAAAAATCATGAATATTGCAGCTGAACTGACATGCATATTTAGAAGTCTCCACCAAGGTGCTCATTAGGAATGCCACAAATTTCACAGCAAACAGAGTTCAATAGGCGAACATATCCTGTTAAGACAGCTGTGATCACCTGTGAACCAATTGTCCAATATTTCCACCTGTCCACTGTCTCCCTTGAACAGCTGCTGAAGCAGTACTTCTGGTGGTGGAGTTTCACTACCTTGCCTTGCATGGGATTTTCCATCTCTGCAGTAGGCAAGATGATTCTAACTAATGGATACTTGGGTCAGGTAATCAAATTACCTGAGACAAGAACTACACTTCCATGAAGACTGCAGAAATGTGCACAAAATAATGTCAATAACCATGGACTTAAATGAACACTACACAGTAAGGTTTTTAAAAGAAAATGCAATGTTTACTTATAATTGCTGACTGACTGATTGATTTGTTAAATGTTTATAGGAATGGCTGACAAGCTGTGTGTAGTGACAACAGGTTAGTAGGTGAAGGAGAAGAGCTGAGCACGTACATGCATGAGACACTGCTGATTGCAGTGTACTATAGTGCAGTTTGAATAATGGAAAGTAACTCAACAAACAGATCTGAACTGTTTGTGAACAGTGAAACACATCAATAAAATATTGGCTCCCTGTTTTCAACCAACAAAACATACTGTAAGACCAACCAGTGAGTGTTCAAGCATTCCTAATGCTCATATGGTCTTCCAAAGACTTTTGCATCTCACATGTATATTAGAATCTTTCATCATCATAATCCTGGAATTTGACTCAATAGAAGGCAACTTCTCAAGGTCGTGTGTTAATGAAAGATTTGTTGTTGTCTTACAGATCAGGAACTGACAGCTTATGCCAAAAGTATTGGGGGATCCAGAAAATGAACTCACATCTCCTTAATTCCATGTCAAGACCTTAACTATTAGACTATTTTTCCTCTTAGACTTCTGTTCTTCCCCTCTCTGCTCCAAAGCTTAGATATCCCATTCTATCTCTGATCCTCTCTCCTGACTCTAAGTGGCCCATCCTCTGATCCTATTAAGGTCACTCTGCTGTCAAGCTGCCTATTCAAACTGAAGATAGGGATGCTTGATGTTCAGAAGTTCGGATGAATCCTGAAGGGTTTGGATAATCTTATCTGACACTTATCCCTTTGAAGTCTGACTTTCGCTCCCGCCCCAACCTAACAACTCAACCCAATTGTTCTACTTGTCCAACCACATTGCCCCCAAGTCTCTTTCCTACCAATTGAATTTCTCAGATGGTCATGCATTCCATATTGGTCAATTCACCTTGACCACTGTCAGACATTACACACTAATTCAGAATCAGTGATCATCCCTTTCATTAATCACAGAGTGTTTTGAGCTTACTTCATGATACCTGTAAAAACCTTTCTAAAGTAAAAATCTAAGACCAACGGATTACTTTCTGTGTGTTCATCAGGAAACAAGTACCTTTAGACATGACAAGACTGGTAAGAGATGGGTCTATCTTTAACACCTAACAGAAGCTAGAGGCAGACATTTTAGAGAAGAGTGGTATGAAGAACTCATTGTTGTTTAATGCTCTCTTTTCTCCAACAAATAGGTCTTGCAAGTTTTGTAGGGCTTCAAAAACCTACAAAACCTGCTTGATGTGACAGTGGGAGGGCAGGTGATTGTGAACTCCAAGAATATTTATTTATTTATTTATTGGTTCAATTTGTACCCCGATCTCCCCGCAACGCAGGCTCAGGGCGGTTCACATCAGTCAAAACATAGGTTGACACATAAATAACAATTAAAATCCACATTAAAACATTTAAAACAATTCAAGTTATACAGTCAAGTTCATAAAGTGCTGGTGATGCTCAGTTAAGTATTTACGATGGTGTATTTTAACAATGTGCCCAAAGATCTAGCAATCCTTCAGCTCGTGATCTTTTTGATGTATACAGGCGGCATAGGCTTGATGTCAAACCCAAGGGCCAGGACTCTATAGTGGCCAGGGCTCTGTAATGGTGGCGGCTCCTTAGTTGAAAGCCTGGTGGAAAAGCTCCATCTTGCAGTTCCTGCAGAACTGTAAAAGATCCCACAGGGCCCTGATCTCCTCCGGAAGCTCATTCCACCAGTATGGAGCCGCCACTGAGAAGGCCCTGGCCCTGGTGGTAGCAAGCCTGGCATCCTTGGGGCCCGAGAGGGTCAATCGGTTTTGAGACCCTGACCGTAGTGCTCTCTGGGGTATATATAGGGAAAGGTGGTCCCTCAGGTATGCTGGACCCTGGCCATATAGGGCTTTAAAGGTAAGAACCAGCACCTTGAAGTGAACTCGGTATGCTATTGGCAGCGAGTGCAGTGTCCTCAGTGCAGACTGGATGTGCTCCCACCTGGGGAGACCCATCAGGAACCTGGCTGCAGCGTTCTGCAATAGCTGGAGCTTCTGAATTTGCGACAAGGGCAATCCCACATAGAGAGCGTTACAGTAGCCTAGTCTCGAGGTGACCATCGCATGGATCACTGCTGCCAGGTCAGCACGGTCGAGGAAGGGAACCAACTGCCTAAGCCGAAGATGGTAAAAGGCCGACTTGGCAGTGGCTGCTATCTGGGCCTCCATTGTTAAGGAGGCATCCAGGAGCACTCCCAAACTCCTAACCTCCGGTGCTGGCACCAACAGCACCCCATCGAAGGTCGGGAGTGGGATCTCCAACCCCAGACCGCCCCAGCTCATGCACTGGACCACTGTCTTTGTCTGATTTAGTTTCAGCCAGCTCAGCCTAAGCCAACCAGCCACAGCCTGTAATCCCTGATCCAGATCTTCTGGTCTGGAGTCGGACTGGCAACCCAACATCAGATAGAGCTGGGAGTCATCAGCGTACTGGTGACATCCCAGTCCATGCCTCCGGGCAATCTGGGCAAGGGGGCACATACAGATGTTAAATAATATCGGTGAAAGCACTGCCCCTTGAGGCACTCCACAATCCAGTGGGTGCCTCCTGGACTGCTGTTCCCCTAGCACCACCCTTTGTCCCCGACCTTGGAGAAAGGAAGCAAGCCATTGCAAGGCAAGCCCCTGAATTCCTATGGCAGCAAGGCAGCGGGTCAGTAACTGATGGTCAACTGTGTCGAATGCAGCCAACAGGTCCAACAACATCAGCACTGCCAATCTGCCTCGATCCAGATGCCTTTGGAGGTCGTCTGTGAGGGCGACCAGTGCCGTCTCTGTCCCGTGACCAGGGTGAAAACCGGACTGGAAGGGGTCTAAAATGGTATAATAATGCTGCCTTTATCATTCTACCCGAGGCTTTGTTATAACAATTGACTCTCATAATTCCTAATTATATAACTTTCTTTGGCTTATGTTGCTAGTTTTTATTAGCCTTCATTAGCTTGTGTCTTTAGCAGCAGATGGACAGGCAGAAATGTAGCAAATGATACATCTCGTGACATGATTCACTGACAAGGAAATGGTCATCTACTTAATTTTTATGTGTCTGGCTGCTGCCAAGATGGTTCACCACACAAGCAACTTAAGCGATTGCTGGGGACACCACAGCCTGAGGGTAGTGATGGTGCAGGAGGAGGCGTCAGCTATGGCTTGCCACCCATCATGGCTTCCTAGACCTACCTGGCTGCCACCTGGCAGTGCTGGCAGTACCATCAGGGCTCACCTTCTTCCTGAGTCCAGGCAACCAGTGGTACCAGAGGACATGACAGGAGTCGCTCCTGTCTAGAACCTCCTAAAGCCGCCTTGAACCATGAAAGCCTGGGTATAAATATCTTAATTAATAAATTAATAAAATAAATAAGCCCACACTGCTTATGACTTGCTTGGGGAAAGCAAAATACCTTCAGCCCACCTTAGGCTGCCATTAGATGCACAAGATGCAGGAGCAGTGAAAAGGCAGCAGTCCTCACTATGGTTGACCATAAAGATCATTCTGTCGTACTCCTGGTTTGCATACATTATCGCCTCTCCACTCTCTGTCGATATTAACATTTAAGTTTAATTTAAAGTGAAGTTCTGGAGGATGTATAGATTTCTACAACAGTCTTGCGTGTTCTCTGAAGCTTTGGATAAAGCATTTGTGCACAGTGGTCCAGCAGACCCTTTTGGAGGATGATTCAGTTTCAGACTGCTGCTCACAGAGGTATTTTATGGATTTCAAACAGAAGTGCCCGAGCTCTGTACCATTTTCTCCTTCTGCATGCATGTCAATTGTGGCCCTCCCTCTCTACGCACCATAATTGGTTCTCTACATATCCAGCCTTCTCCAACCTGTCAGCTCATCTCTCTTTCTAATGTCATCTGGTGTGCCTGTTCATCCCTTTCATGTTTGTCTGCTAGAGCTTGCTGTATTCGTAGACTCTTGGTGTTTTCTCTCTCTGTGTGTTTTTCCCCTCCTCTCCATCAAAGAAGTGATTGCATATCCTGGTTGGTCGTCGTACTTCTCCTGTCTCAGTGGTAGTCACTGTGATGAAAAAAACAGCTGTTTATCTCAATTATGTTTTGATTGCTAATTAGCATCTACCTGTCACTACTAGTCAGTTTCCTCCAGTGTTCCCCTCAGCTATTTCCTTAGCAATTCGTTCACCTGGTTTCCATGAGAACAGTCTCGCTATATCTCTATTCAGTCAAAGCTGACATCAGCTTGGTTGTTATTAGTGATGGGATGAGATCTGTTATTCACATAACATTCATGCAGGGGGGGGGGCTTCTAAAGTTCCATGTTGTTCCAATGCCTGAAATGCATATGTATTGACTTATATAACCACCTCCATGACAAGGCCTTCACAACATCCTTCTTCATAATTTCCACACTCCCCACATAGTCTTTGTGAAGAAATGCATTTTTTTTCTTTGGAGGTTTGAAATTAGCAAAACCTTCACTCTGAGTTTTAAAAGTTTTTGGGTTTTTCTCTCTCTCTGGGTGGAGAACAGACAGGAAGAAAGGGAAGTCAGTCCAATTGCTTTCCAGCTTACCTTCATACAAATGCTAACAGATCTAGCAGGAGAGATAATGGGTGGATCAAGTTCTCCCCCCTTCTCCTAGCAGGGAACAGAGATTTGGAGGATTTTGGACTAGAGTGCCTCCAGGAATAATCTTCAGGAAGAAGCTCCAGGAAACACTTCTCTGACCTGGCCTGACCTGGTCAGTGGGAGGGGAAAATAAAGGTGATAAAATCAAGAGAGTGAGGAGGAAGCTTTCTTTCATGCTGGGCCCATCAGGGCAGACAGAACTCTTAACTGAGGTAGTGAGGAGGCAGCCATTAACCATATGCTGCCCCAGAGAGCTACAGAAAGCTTCAAGGTAAGGTAGACTCAGTAGAGATCTGTAATTTCCTAAGCTTTAGTGTTGCCCTACAAGGCACCTATTACGCCCTTATGAACTCATAAGTTATAGAAACCTGGACATTGTTAGTTGTGTGCAAAAGGGACTGAACTGTAAGGTGACTCCAAGTGAAGCCAGTTACAGACACACGCCCAGAAGAAGGAAACCTTCCTGTGAGATTATGTGCTTATGGTTCCTGTGTGTTACCAACCCTCTTACCTGCAGTAAGATGGACCAGTTCCCTAGACATGTATAGCACTGAAAAGCCAGGCAGTTGCCATGCCAGGGCAGAAGACAGGGGACTTAAATTCCATGAAGAATCTTCTTCCTTGCACGTAGACAACATTCTCCTCCCCCACCTAATATATCACCTAGTCGAAACTACAGTCATAAAACAACCAGGGAACAATGGCTCTGGTCACATGAGTCATAATCCCATCAGGTGCCACTGTCCAGATTAGTTTTTCATTAGGTCGCAACACTGTCCACCCCCTTAGACCTTCGACCCCAGTGCCAGTAAGCATGTTTTCGGGGATGGACCAGCAGGAGATGTTCCAAGAGAGGTGGCCAAGCCTAGCCCACCCCTCAAGCCCCCTTACAAAAGAGGGAGCCCAGCACCATCTCGCTCTCTTGCTCTTCTTCTCTCTCTCTCTTGACCCCCTCCTACCCTCACACTAAACTTCTGACTCCTGGTTTGCACAGCCAGAGTCTCCTCATGCCTCTGTTGGTTCAGGACACGACCCCCAACACCCTATAGTCCCCTCATTTTTCCTGAGATTCACTCCATCTCGCCCAAAACAAGTAAACGGAACATCCTCAATGGAACATCCTGCTAATGCAAATGTGGTATTCTCCTCTATCTGTATTTCCTAGATGCTGTATAATTGTGCGTGTACTTGTGTTGTTGTATGTTTGAAATACCTTAAGTAAACAAAACCATCTTATACTGACGTCAATCTCAGCATCTATTTTTGGTGTGTCTGGAAGAAGCGGGACCCCTGTATATATAGGTGCTTGCTCCCTTATTTGCCTATTGCCTTGTGTAAGATCATAATTCCCCATAACTATTAGCAATTTGTGGCAATTTGGCTAACACTTTAGGAGCCTGTTCTATTTTAACATCTGATAGGGCGTGTACAGAGAGAGGGACAGGGGATTTGCATCTTACCCATTTCTTTTTAATCCCTTGCTCAATCTGGTGCTGTGCTAAAAGGATGCTTGTGAATATTTTCTTTTAAATAAATACTCTATAACTTTTGATGCTGGTAGTGGTTCTCTGTACCACATAGACATCCACTGCCTCAGACACACTATTTTAAAAGAAGCACCAGGGGGAAAGCAGTCAGTGGGCACATGGCTATTCCTCCAGGGGCGCACAAGGCAGTAAAGTGTCCCTGTGGTGACCATGCGCTGGGTAGTGGGAGACACAGGGGCAAGGCCTCAGAACTTGGAAGGGAAGCTGGGAGTCCTGACCCTCCCAGCAGGCAATTCCTTACAAAATTCTGGTGGTGGTGGCAGGCTACCCAAGAGAGAAAGGAAAGCCTCTCCAGGTGTTGGGAAAACTTTGGAGGGAAGGGTGGAATAGGGCCCAAATACCAGAGCAGGCCTGTTTCTCCACATCTTTTGTTTTACTTCTGTTCTTGAATGAGAAGCACAAGTCTTTTCTTCTTGGATGTTCTGGAACATCCAGCATCTTGTAACCATCACCCAAGGCCATTGACGGCATTATGTTTAGGGTTAACATAAGGAAGTGCTTCTGCCTACAACAGATCATAAGCTTAAAGAGTTCATTGCCACAATAGGTTGTGAACTCATTGCTGTCTCAACACTAACAAATTGTGCTTGGCTGAGTGTGCCTTCCGTTGTATTTAAAGTCTTTTTTCACTACAACTCTTGACCAACTGGTTACACCATAGTGGCTCATTCCAGTCCCAGAATACATAATAATCAAAATCATCAAGTATAAATGCATAATGTATATGCACTATTTATCCTTGATAAATATACAAAGGCTATGTTTTCAGGCACTCCAGGAAAGAAAGGGAACAGTTCCTTGAGGTCAATTGACTAGCTTCTCCCTGTTTAGCAAGAGAATATAGGGGTTATGAAATTAGCCCAGACATGCTCAGTTCTAGAGGGCTGGAAGGACCTTCACTTTCTGGTACATGCTTGGATGTGCATTTGATCACTACTTGTTGAAGCAGAAAGGTTAAATGTTCTTGAAAGCCACTATACTCTGCCATTAGCTCTGGGATACCTCTTGGTCTCGTCTTCTTTGCTCAATGAGTTATTTAATTGTGTACTCACTGCCAGTGAATGTAGTGATGGCCACAAATATAAATGGCTTTTAAAGAGTGTTAGATTAATGAAGGATAGATCTGTTATGGCTGTTAGCTACGTTGACTAAAGGGAACCTCCATGTCCAGAGGCCTCAAACCTCTGAATACCAGTACTAGGAGGCAGCACTGGGGGAAGGCTATGGCCTTGATGCCTTGTCCCAGGGGAGTTGGTTGACTATGGTGTAAAAGGGATGCTAGACTAGATGGACCATCAGTCTGGTCCAGCAAGCCAGTTGTGTTTTTATGGTATAACACCACCAAACAATTTTAAGCAGAATGGACAATTACTTATTGCAAATCACTGTGTCCAGAGCCGGCACTCCTGACCCACACTGACCCATGACAAGAGGGAGGCCTCCGGACCATGCTGGGGAAGCCAACAGAAAAATGCCAGCAAGCCAGGGAGGGCAGCAGCAAGTGGGGGCAGGTCATCAGAGGTGATTGCAAAGAGGTGACCACCAGAGGAAGGTGTGGCATGAACCATAGGGCAGCAGGAAGGGGTCCTTCCAAATGGGAGGCTGAGGGCTGGCCAGCTACCAATGTTGTGAGAAAAATAAAATAGTTGGTTCAGAAAATTTAAAACCCATTTTATACAGTTAATTTTATAAAGTAATCATAGTGTTTTTCTCTCCTCTATTGCTGTAACTTCCCAAACAGCTAGCAGCACAGTGAACATGATTTTGCTAGGCCTTTGTCTCAAGAGATATCTTTCCGCCATCATGTACACAGGAACCAACATTTGCATTACATTGTTCATGAATCTAAAGAATTTGGGAACATTTAGAAATAAAAGATTGGTATGCACCTGTCATTAAGTCAAGGAAGCCAGAATATTTGCAATACTAAAGGCTTGCCTACATGCAGAAACCCACATCGCACCTCCAGTCAGCAAACAGTTCCTGACTGTCTGTCCACAGTCAAGGAAACAAAGAACATCCTGAAATTGTAACATTCATGTTCTTTGTCATTTAGAGAGGTAAATGCTATCTTGCATTGTTTTGCTAAAAGCATCAGGGTAACCCCATTGCCTCTGGAATGTGGGAACATTTCCTAGGCCATAATGGCCCACATTACCAAGGCAATTAGATTAATTGCTGCAGTTTATAATTTCTATAGCTCTATTGAAATGTATGGGACCAATATGGTATAAAAGAAGGCAAGACGCTTCATTTCAGCACTGACCCTCAAAGAGCCAGAGAAGGCTTTGTCTTTTGTGGTCTCTCTGGGCCAGTCCAGAGGCTTCTGTGCATGGGGAAATCTTTGTTCTGTATATTTAACCACTGCCTGTTTACTTTTTTTTTTGTATTCCTTGCTTGTCTTTAGCTAATAAACAGTTTTATTGTTTAAATAACCTTGTATTGCATTCCAGCTAACTTTCTTTTAACATTCTACCTGCCTTGGTAAGGGGAACTCACCAGACCATTACGAACCTAGAGGTGCAGGTAACACTTTATACAGGGTTAGTTTAGACTGACAAGTGCTACAGGTGCATTTTTATGACAACCAACACCCAAGGAGCAGCAACAGCCCCAGGAGGTGGCAATGATGGTGGAATCACAGCAGAGCACAGCACAGCTGGGGCCCAGCCTTCCTCAAGGCATGGGAGCTAGAGAGGCTCCTTTAGAGGGGCAGGACAGGAAACAGGTAGCAGTCACCTCCTTAGTCCTTTCGGGGCCAAGAGTGACAACCTTTGAAGCAACCCAGGAGAGGGTCAGCAGTGCATTGGGTTGCAGGCCCACCAATCTTTCATACATAGCCCCCGAAATAGAGAGGCTGGGTGAGGCCGTGTCCCACCCCCAGGAGCCCCTTTTAAAGGTGAACCCTGGGAGGAAGGGCCAGACCTCACATGAGGTGTAGGAGGAAAGGTGATTTCCAGGAGTGGGAGAGGAACCCAGGTGCTGAAAGAATCTCCCATCAGAAGGGAATGCTGGTGGGCACAGCAGCTCCAGCATCTGACCAGACCCTGATAGAGTCGGACACACTTGTAGGAGTTAGGAGACCATGCCTATCTGGGGTTTTTTTTTTCCATATCTGCCTCTCCTGTGGTCAAATGTTATACTTTCATGGCTTCTGCTGTCTGCGAAAGCACCTTTCCTGAAACTTTACTGTAACAAAGCAGATAAAATATATTTTGTTCCTACTACATTTAATTTACTGATACTATTTTGCTTGACTTCTGTTTTCAATATGTGGGCATTTTACCTGTTCCAGAACATGGTGACAGTATCCTGGCTGGGTTTAACCATGGGCGGCATGTATTGAAGGAGCTTCACTAAAGGCCAGTGCTAAGTCTATCATGGGAATTCCAGGAGCGGGTTTGAAATTTAAAGCCCTAAAGAACTCAAGCCCATGACCTGTTCTTATCCCTGCCCTGTGTCTGCTGAGGAGATGTTATGCAGCCATGATCACTGGAAAACTTTAAGGAAATTAGACCATCTTCTATTTCACCCCAATAAAGTCTTCCATCATTCAGTACGAACAAGCCACTGCATTTTGTCCTCTCTGAAGTCAGGAATGGCATCTATTAAACAATATACTCTAAACCAAGATTAGTTTGATTGAAATACTTGAATGTGGAAAAGCACATCAATATATCTAATTCTCAACATGATCAAATATGTGGATATTGAATTCCAGACATTGGAGCCATGAATAGGCAAAACATGTCTTTCTGTAAGCCTGAGAAAAATCTGAACTCTAAGTAAATAAATAAATAAACCAGGGTTAAAAGCTTTAAAATAATAGAAGCAGTGTCTGTACCTTGCAGGAATGGATGCCCTCTGAGATCTCGGTGGCAGTTGTGGGGGTTCCTAGGCAATCGCAGCAATATCACCAGCTTTCAGTTCTTGGTTTCTATCAGTAAAGGGGAGGAGAGAGAGGTAGGGCCTTTTCCAAGGCTTTTTTCATCTCCCGATCCATTCCTGGTCCTCTCCCTCCTCCCTGGGAGGGAGGACTCCTTGGGGATTGGACCAGCAGCAACCACCCAGCAACTTGCACTACCATGCAATTTGTACAACTTCCCTCGGTGTAGTGGAGGAGGCTACAACCTGATGGTTTACAATTACATATCTTGTGTGACTTGGCCATGCCTGGTAGTGGCCACCACGCAACTCACCTGAGCAACTTGCTATCCCGCACGACTTTTGCAATTTGGCTAGACTTTTCCTAGGGAAAGGCTGTCAGTGGTATGGCAGGAGGGAAAGCTGAGAGCCAGTGTAGTGTAGTGGTTAGACTGGGAGACTATAGTCTGGGAGGCCCAGGTTCAAAGCACCACTCTGCCATGGAAGCTTGCTGGATGGCCTTGGGCCAGTCACCTTTTCTCAGCCAAATCTACTTCACACGGTTTTTGTGAGTATAAAATGGAGAAGACGTGGATGGTGTAAGTTGATTTGTATACATTTACGCTGTGGATGCCATGGCTCCTACCAACACTTTTCCTGACATCCACCAAATGCTTTTAGAAAGTGGACAGGTCCAAGGAGAGCTTTTTGAGTTTCTGATGTTCATGGTATGATGCTGGCAGTGTCTTTATGTAAAGGCCTTACCTGTGTAAACAGCAGACTGATATCCTAAGAACACAGTGGGACTTGCTTCTGACTAAACAAGAGAGGACTGCACAGCTAAAATGCTTATTTCACCTAACTGGAACTTCTACTGAAGTCATTCAGATCTTCCCAATTTGAATGTATTTTTTTATAATTCAGGTGGAAGTTAATAATAACATCACTACATCAAATTTTGGTCACTTTTCAAAACTAATCTAGGTTCCTATTAAAAACTGGTTAGAATCTCTCTCTTATTGCAGGACCTTTGGCACCAACTGTCATTGTTACAAATAATAATGCAGGGTAGGCTTATGAGGGAAGGGCCCATGTAAAAGGGATAGCCAGGAGAGGAACCATTTCCCCCTTTTCCTTTTGTGTAATTGTGTTAAGGTCTTGCAAAGTGAAGACAGTTACTGCCAGATGAGTGTTTCTTAGCTACCTTATTAGCTATACTTATTTTGTATGTATGCAAGAAAATATTTTAAAGCAGTTTGTTAATTTTAAAAGGCATCCCATTAAACAGCACTTCTGTCTGAAATGTTGAAAAGCTATTGCCAGAGTTATGCATAACCTCTTTCATTGATATTTTGTGGTTGTCTCTGCCTTCTGTGGCAGCCATTTTGTGGTTGTGCCCACGACCCTCTGTCAGAATTACAAAGGTGCCTGCAGAGTCAAAAATGTGAGGACCCATAGTGTAAATGAAGTTTTAAAAGTAATAAAAAAGATGAAGACAGGGCAGATAAAAGAAAGGTTGTTTGGTGAATGAGACAGTGAAGAAAGAAAAGAGGATCTGGGGGTTGCACGAATGAGAGAAAGATGCAATAGTGTGGGGAATGGGGTATATGAAGTTGAACCCAGTGAAGACGGAGGTCCTGTGCCTGGCTTGGGGTGGTATGGGATTGGGGCTCCCACTCCCGGCCTTTGATGGGGCTCCTCTGGTGCCAGCTTCGGAGGTTAGGAGTTTGGGGGTGCTCCTGGACCCCACCTTAATGATGGAGGCCCAAGTAGTGGCCGCTGCTAGAGCAGCCTTTTATCATCTTCGGCTGGTGTGGCAGTTGGTCCCCTTCCTTAGCTGCGACAATCTGGCCACAGTGATCCATGTGACGGTCACCTCGAGGCTAGACTACTGTAACGCTCTCTACATGGGGCTGCCTTTGTCACAAATTCAGAGGCTGCAGCTGGTGCAGAATGCAGCGGCCAGGTTGTTGGTGGGTGCCTCTAAGTGGGAACACATCCAACCTGTGCTGAAGGCTCTGCACTGGCTGCCTATAGCGTACCGGGTTCGCTTCAAAGTGCTGGTGCTTACCTTTAAAGCCCTACATGGCCAAGGTCCGACATACCTGAGGGACCGCCTTTCCCCATATAGGCCCCAAAGAGCACTTTGGTCGGGGTCACAGCACCGTTTAGTGACCCCGGGCCCTAAAGAGGCCAGGCTAGCTACCATGAGGGTCAGGTCCTTTTCGGTGGCGGCCCCTATCTGGTGGAATGAGCTCCCGGAGGAGATCAGGGCTCTGTGGGACTAACTGCGGAGCAGGACCGCCGGGGTGGGCTGATGAGTAATTGGAACATCATGGCTCATGGCGTCCCCCTTCTGACTTTTGACTTCTGACCTCCTCCTCATATGCAATGGAGAGAGCGCAATTTTAGTCCTTCATGTATCCTGTGAGTTGTCAATGTTTTTAGCTTCTGTGTTTTAACTTATCTGTTTTATAGCACTTTGTGCCTTGTAAGCCTCCCTGAGCCTGCATGCGGGGAGGGTGGGATAAAAATGGAATTAAATAAATAAATAAATAAATAATATCAGAAAATGAAGTGACTCCCCACAAGTCATTGTGGGTTCCCTGCTTGTATTATCTTAATATCTTGTAAGCACCATCCTAGACTTATTTTTGAATCCTTTGACATTTCATCAGACCTCAGGAATAATATAAATTTTCGGTTTCTGTGGATACTTGAGCCTCTAGAGACCCCATCTGGGTATGAAACATGAACAATATTCACACCAACATTTGGAGGACAAAGAAGCAGGGATGTAAAAACCTTTCCCTTATGTCTAATGAGAATATTTCATTAAATGGAGAATTAGCTACATTTTTCAGCTTCCCAGGTGAGACTAGGCAGCTGGTTCACTTGTATTTTTCCTTCGTTCTGGCTCTAAACTTGGGGGGGCTTAGAACTGAACTTTTCAAAGGGTAGATTCAAACGAAAATGTTTAAAAACAATCACAGTAATCTTCACCCAGAGAGTGAGTCTGTAAAGTACTGGGTTCGCCGCATGGAGGACTCGGACGATGACATGCTTTTGCACACGTTTATTGTACTTCACTCCAACTAAGACTAACTCTAACGGCCCGACAGGGCCAACTATATACATATCCACCCAGCACCCCCTATTCCTATTGGAGGGTTTGAATGTCCCGCCAAAGTGGCTATTGGTTGGGACTGGGGGAAACCAGGATCCAAAGTTTCCTTTGTTCCAGGAGCCAAGCTCCTGCGTGTGCCGCGGACCCCTGCATTTGGTGATTATAAGTTGCAAGGCTTTTTAACTGGTGTGGCTGCCATTTTTCAGCATGCTTTGACAGGTTGCTTCACTGTAGCTGTTCTTGGTTGGTGGCCCAGACTTACAGTTTTAGCAAGGCATTTGGAGGATTGAGGATGAAGCCTGGACAGTTTATGACAACTCTGCATCTAACATTCGTTTTGGTACTGGTATTATTTTTTAATTGTATTTTACTTGTAGGGTATGATATTAGTGAGATGGTTAGACAGTGTCATCGAGGCAACTAACATGAAATTAAGCAAACTCCAAAGCACAACGGAAGACAGGAGAGCCTGGTGTGATGTGGTCCATGGGTCCGCGAAGAGTCGGACTCGACTATGCGACTGAACAACAACAAATGATATTAGTAGATAAATAAAGGGCCCTCACTGCTGCTGCTGTTGTTTTTTTAAACATCTATGGCTGCTGCCACATGGAACGGCTGAAACGCGGCTAAGCAGAGCCGCACCGAACTTGAGACGCTCCCCGGCACGATCAGATGCTGGGGAGGAAAGTCTGATGGGAGGGGGAGGCTGCCGACCTGCGCATGCTCGAGCATGGACGCACCGCCCAATCCCACGGCCCGGCTTGCGGCGCTGGAAGGGATACAACCACCTAGGTAGGTGGTTCTTTTTTACAGTGCGGTATCACCGTTTGGGACGGAACAGGGACGGGCAGGCAACGATTCCCAGATGTTGCCGTGGGATCGTGCCCGTTTGCTCCGCCCCCATTCCATCCCACTCCCGGCCCAAAAGGCCTCGTATGGACAGGACCTGTATTCACCAAGGCAAACTTAAAACCAATTGAACTTTTCTGAGATGTCTTCTGAAATGACACCCAAATCCTGGCTGTGATCTCTCTAGTACAGGGGTGGCCAAACTGCGGCTCGGGAGCCGCATGTGGCTCTTTCACATATATTGTGTGGCTCGTGGCAGGGTGGCTGGGGAAGCAAAGGGGAGGCATGTCGCCCCAACTGGTCTTCCCTTCCCTAGCCAGTGTTCCCCTCCCTGGGTAGGCTTGAGGTGTGGGGGGGAGCAAAGAAAGAAAGCAATTTTAACTTTAAATGCATTCTCAAAGGCCCCCCCCAGCCGACTTGGAGAAAGCATTTGTCTCTTTAAATATCATTATCAATATCTGTTTTTATTTTGTTTTTATTGCTGGCAGTCTTATTTAATGTTAATGTTAATAAAAAGCAACTTTGCATATTTTCCAATAAAAACGTGTGTAATATTTGTTCATGTCTTGCGGGTCTCAGGCATCTGATGTTTCTTCTATGTGGCTCTTACGTTAAGCAAGTTTGGCCACCCCTGCTGTAGTACATTTTCCTTCTCTGGAGGACTAGGTCAAGGTCTGCCAGGTAATTCAGATTAAATGTCAGAACACTTTTTAAAGAAAAAATTAGAATGAACATGCTGAGTACCTCATTAAAATCATAAAATACTATCATGTTTATCAAGCTACCGTCAGGCCCAGTTAATCAAAAACAGTTAGGAACATCCATTTTTATCCATTTGCTCATGTGTGCTATTAGACTGGTTTCCACTTTAATCTATGAGATGTTCAGACAATGATGATAAACCAAGCATGGTTTAATCAGTTCTGACTCTGCCAGTCTGACAGATACCTTTATGAGGATGATGACTCTTCAGATATACATAGAACATTTGTGAGTTCCAGTGAAATTATTTCTGATGGCAGTCCTAACGCTCTGCATCCAAAATGATTCCACAAGACCTCAGAATAGCCTATCAAAATCCCCATCGCAGACATAATCAAGGGAGACAATGTGGATTTAGCCCTTTTTGTGTGATGTGCTTCTGATTGTCACTGCAGGTAAGAGGCACAGGCCATACTGCACCCCAAGACCTGCTCACCTTTGTTCCCAAATAGCATTCCGCTTGCAGAGTTTTTCATAGGAAATTTCTGCACATCATTGGGGTAATCTGTGGCCCCCTTCATAGGCACAAGAAGCCACGTGGGCCCCTGCTTTGTTCAGCTGCCATCCCATTTGGCTTTGGCACGTGGTGAGAAATCCAGTTTGGTGAAGTGGTTAGGAGCAGTGGACTCTAATCTGGATAACCAGGTTTGATTTCCCACACCTCCACATGCAGCTGCTGGGTGACCTTGGTTCAGTCAAAGTTCTGTGAGAGCTGTTCTCTCAAGGGCAGTTCTCTTAGAGCTCTCGGAGCCCTACCTACCTCACAGGGTGTCTGTTGTGGGGAGGGGAAGGGAAAGGAGATTGTAAACTGCTCTGAGGTCCTTTCCACACTTGGAACTCATTCCTGGTTTTGTCAGAGTTCAACTCATGACACAATACCTTGCATTTATCCCTGGTTATAAGAGCATCGGTTTATCCCTGGACAAATGTGGGGCGAAACTGGGGTGACCTCAGTGTAATGTGGAAACAAAAAATACCCTGAGATAAGTACAGGGGTGAACTTGAGTGTAGTGTAGAATGTAAATTCAGGGACAGGGTTGAACCAGGATTTAAGGTATAGTGAGGAAAGGACCTGAGACTCTGTGAAGGGTGGGGTATAAATCCAATCTCTCCCCCCCCCCCCCAATCCTGGCTGTCCTGGCAAAATCCTGCTACACGGATACGGTCAACCACAAGAGTCTTGATCACTTCTCAGGGCACAAGGGCAGGGGTCATTTCCTGCAGGAGCGCACAGGAGCGGAGCTCCAGCAGTAAAGAGCCCAGGGGGCAGGCACATGCAACAAGCTCCAGCCCCTTCTCCCAGCAGCCCCAGGCCACGAGAAGCACAAGGATCTGTACATCCCCCCCCCCCAGCTAGCAATCCAAAACAGTCCAGTGGAGCCTGAGCAGTGGGTGTTGCCTTCTGACACACTTCCGGTGATACCAGGGGGTGTGGCATATGCAAATGAGTTATGCAAATAAGTTGTGCTAATGAGCTCCTGCACCTCTTTTTCTACAAAATGACCCTTGCACAAAGGTAATTTATCTGGGCCTACTGCAGACTAAGTAATATGCCCTCCTCCCTTATCTCCTCATGTACATGCAATCCCCTGAGAAACAAAATGCAACACTTCTGTTTTTCAGAAAAGTCATAAATAGAATACATTGTGTATTTATTTTTATTGCATTTCTATTCCATCTTCCTCCCCATTTGGAAACTCAAGAAAGGTTACAAAACAGCAAATAGCCATCTAGCTTCCTAGTCATCCTAATTTAGTACATTAAAACACAAATTTCAAAGTCACCATAACAGCCCACAGAACTCACTCTATAGCCAACTCTAAAATCAGCCTTTAAATGTTCTGTACCTTAAGAGACGGTGTCCCTGAACATCTTTATACTATTTGCAAATGTGTAACACTTAGGGGGTAGAGTTCTGACTGGATGGGAAATGCTCATGTCCTGCCACTGTGCCCAGACAGTTCAAGAAATTTCTTCCAACAAGTTGATGTGTGCCTGTTTGTGTATGAAAACAGTCTATCACAGTGCTATTGGCAGAAGGGAATTACTGGACTGAGCCTACTGGTTCTTTTCTCCCGTACAGATTACAGCCCAGCAGCCAACCACCACTTCAAAAATGCCATTCAGCACTCATGTCTTGAAATATTTTATCTGTTTTTGAAAATGATGGAGGGGGGGGGAGTGGTTCAGAATTAGATTTTCTCTGTACCTCATTTCCTTACTGAGTACTGACCATATGGTAACTTCTCAGCTTTCTTTCTCTTAACAATCATTTTGTTACTTTAATGCAATGAATAAAACTAGCAAATAGGGATATTGTACCAGGATATATCAAGCCTGAATATATACTTTATCAGTATGTTCCAGGTATATTTGGGTATCCTGTGCACTGCAGCATTCAGGATTTTCGGGAACACTGGTATCTGAGTTCCATATATTCCCAGGAATATCCAGGAATATCCAGGAGTGGCATTTTAAGGACCCCAGGGTTGTTCCTCCCCTCTAACATGTTTCCTAGGCATGGGAAGGAGGGTTGTATCCCAACCCAGGAGAGGCAGCTCATGGCCAGTGTTAGTCTCGTCTGACCCAGGAAAAATGGTCCCTGGCTGTCCTGAGTCTCACTCAGCCTGCAGAATACAGCTCCTGGATGGTACAAGTCTTGCCTGACCCAGGGAAGGAGGCTCCCAGCCCAGGTGAACCAGCTGCAGAGTCCACAGAGTGGTGGTCTGGATGGCTCCTTCTCCCTCCCTCCTTGCCTCCCTCCTTTGTGGGGGTGGGACCCTTTTCTAGGACCATTTTTGTGTCCCAGCCCCCACCCATGCAAGTAGGATGGTTGGGGGCATCTTGTTCAGGGGGCTGTATAATTGGACCCCTTGGTCCAATTCACTTGAAACTTAGAGGTTCTTTAGTAAACAGGCAGCACTTGATCCCTGGCAATTTTGGTGTCATTTGGTTGAAAGACAGCCACTCCAGCCTCCCAGAAAAAGTCCCATAGGAAATAACTTAATCCAAATAAATCTCGGAAAAACCCAAGTCCAGATCCCTAAATGGTATCGGGGCCCAAATACCACTGAATACTGGTAGTTATGTGCTTCCTGAAATATGGATCTGAAAAATACCTCCCTCCCCCCCGTAAGTGTGCATCCTCGCTAGCAATAATTTCTTAGCAAATTCAATGGGGAAAGAAAGGGGGCCTGCACATAAATTTTCTAAACGACATCTCTTCTGTACTGAATCCTGGCATGCAAAGTTATAGCTGTAAAAGGTGAGATGATGACAAATGTAGGAGGCAAATTTGATGAAAGTGGTTTTGTAACTTGAATGGAAATAAATAAACCTTCGTAGAGCACTTGTTTGATTTGACAGAGGTAGGCAATTGTGAGGAACTTTCCCTGTTCTCTAATGGCTCAGTTCTGTTTACAGAATATGACCATTGTCCTGCTGAGCTCATGGCTCTATGCAGACATTCAAATTCTCTGTAATCTAAATATGTTGCGGGGGGTGTTAAATGGGGCTACTGTTAGTGTCTTTCCAGTTCCATGTATTGCTTGCCTCTTTGTACAAAGAGCCTACGTTTGTGGAAGGTCTATGTATACAGGCTCCACAGGACTGGGGATCCTGCTTTTTGCAAGGTCTTCAATTAAACATACATATGCATGAACAAATGTCATAGGCATGGGATGGCTGCCTATTAAAGCCTCCCCCATTTTGTCTGTCACTCTCCTCTTCCATTCCTCTTATTTCTCCATTGCAGTTTTGTCATGAAGGGAAATATCTTTCTGTTTCTCATAGGTATGACTGACAGGAGAGTACAGGTAATGGATTCCGGGATCTCTTTATAACATCAACTAAATCCTCCATGGGATGGTCCCAAGATCCAGAGTGAGCAGCAGGTTTAATTCCCCTGCAGTCATAGATTTTTATAGGTGTTTTAACTGTTTCCTAAAATTGTATAATTTGTACAGTTAATTTATGCCAATAAAGGCTAACTTGAACTTGAACTAATTCCCCTGCAACAGTGGCTCAAATCTATTTGAATGGCTCAAAACACTATTGGTTTTGTGCTCTGTCAAACAGAGGGAGAGCTGAGATTTTACCCAGTATAGTACCGACCTGAATTCTGTTTCTTGGTCATCCTATGGTACAGCTGAGCAAATTTCTTCTGTTTCGGTCTTCTTATGTTTTAATTAATGTTTTCAGTTATTCAGTTTTCAATCTGTGTGTCTGTTTAAATTTATGTGTACTGTGTATGACTGTACTGGGACACAGTCTTTATGCCCAAAGTATACGTACAGTTTATGTCATCTGTGCATATAAAGTATGCTGTTGATTTATTGACACACAACTAATATTGAAAAATGTCTACAATTTATGGGGGAAACAGAAGGTGGCATTAAAATAAAGGTTTGCGTAAGAGAGAACTGAAATGGGAATCTGGGGGTCAAAGAATGAGAAATTCAAAATAATCCCCATTACAAAGTGACAGGGTTTTGGAAACTGGCATGGGGGGGGAAAGAGAGCCAGGCAGATAACATTAAACCTTGAAGATGGGAGACAAAATTTGGAAATGTTACTGTGTCCAACGTGAAGCTATTTTTACAATGGATGAAACATCACTTCTCTCATATATGTATTTCTATACATTATACTCTATTCAGAAATTAAGAATGGGGCTACTTTGCAATTCCTGTTCTTGTTGGTAATTAGCAGTTTATAGAGATGTTGCAAAAACAGAATTAGTTATTTTCAGCAAGTGTGGAAATTCTTTTAAAAGCTTACTAATTTAGGATTAGGTTGACTTTTGCACAGTTATAAACCCTGCCAAGAATTCCATCAATCACAGAACTGGATTAGCAGTGGTCTCAAGGAGGAAAAGTCAATAGAAAAGCATAAGGAAAAAAACTTCCGTTTCCTTGTGATGCAATATTGTTTAATCTCCAAAAGCTCTGCAAATAGTGTACAGAGGAAAGGAAGTCTAGAAGGCAAGATGAACCATACAGTCTATGTGGGCCATTTCTCTTCTTCTTGTAAGGATGAGACACCCCACCCTGAACCATTTATCTACCACCCCCACAATTCTGAGATTATGGCTAATAAAATAAGAGGTCAAAGAGTGTGAATAAAGCTACAGCAGAAGGTAGAAAGTTTCCAGCAATACAAGTAAAATTATGTTCTGTGAAGAGAAGATCTACTTTGAAGCAAGAGATCGAATAATAGAATTGGGAGGGACCTCCAGGGTCATCTAGTCCAACTCCCTGCACAATGTGAGAAATTCACAAATTCCTCCCCCCACACCCCCAGTGACCCTTGTTCCATGACCAGAAGATGACAAAAAAACTCCAGGATTCCCAGCCAAACTGGCCTGGAGAAAAACTGCTTCCTGACCCCAAAGTGGCAATCAGCATTTCCCTGGCTATAAAATGAGGCTATAAGGTGCTGCATTCAGGAAGGCATTTAAGAAGGCGGCAGCGGCAAACCACCTCTGAATGTCTCTTGCCTAGGAAACCCTACAGGTTCGCCATATGTCCACAGTGACCTGACAGCAGAAAAAACATTATTTCATTTATACTCTACTTTTCTCCTCAAGGGCTTACAGCGTTCTCCTCTGCTCCATTTCATCCTCACAACAACACTATGAGGTAGGTTAGGCTGAGAGTCTGTGAGTGGCCCAAGGTCATCCAGTTGGCTTTGATGGCAGAGTGAGGATTTGAACCTGGGTCTCCCACATCCTAGTCTGACACCTTAACCACTACATCACACTGGTTTTCATTGCCACAATCTATATATTTAATAGTGAACTGGCCCCCTCTGTGCGGATCCTTAAATCCAGACATTGGGGGCACTTGGGGGGGGAGGGATAGGTTTGTGCACACGTGGGGCAGTCCCCACGTGTGCACAAAAATCCTAAATGGTGACAAAAATTTCGGGGGGATGTTTAAATCCCCCCAAAAGTGCCAGAGCGTTCCGTGCGCACGCGCACGGACCGCTCTGCGATTGAGGCTGTCGCCGCCGCCGCTT
>NW_015163109.1:603936-615508 GCF_001447785.1 Gekko japonicus | reverse complement strand
GGGGGGAGGCAAGGGGGGAGACAAGGGGGGGTGGAGGACAGGGGGGACCAGCGGGATGGGGGGTACTTACCTCCTCCTGCTGCTTCCTCTTCCTCCCCCCCGCGAGGAGGGCCGGCTGGACGGCGCTCTTGAGGAGTGGGGCGGGCTCCCTCTCTGGGCTGTGGGGCTCGGAGCCGGGGGGGGGAAGAGAACAAGTGGAGACCCAACTAGAACACAGTAGGCAACATTTTGTTGCGGGTCTCCACTTGTAAATACATAATACGTGAGAGGAGATGCACTATGGGGGGCATGTAGTAAATACGAGTGAGGAAGGTGTTTTAGAATTATTGGAAGCATACCTTATGTCTTCATACTTACACTTGTTTCCCACAGCTGCTGAACGAAGGATGAAATGGTTCTTAGGGCATTTCCTTCCATGCAATAAAAAGTACATTTGAACCTCATTAGGGTTGCCAGCTCTGGGTTGGAAAATACCTGGAGACTTTGGGGATGGATCAGGATGGGGTTTGGGGAGGGGAGGGGCCTCAGCATGGGACAATGCCATACAGTCCACCCTTCAAAGCAGCCATTTTCTCCAGGGGAGCTGATCTCTGTCAGCTGGAGACCAGTTGTAAAAGCAGGAGATCTCCAGGCCCCACCTGGAGGCTGGTAACTCTAAACCTTATGCATGCTGTGTGTGGCACACATGAATCCATTTTAGTGGAGGAGAGAACTTGGAAGGAAACTCAACCATCCCTCATAGATTTACATTCTCATCAGGAGTCCATTTAAAGCAAATCCAATATAAATCTAATGGGAGAGCCTGTTTGGTGTAGTGGTTAAGAGCACAGACTCTAATCTGGGAGAGCTGGGTTTGGTTCCCCACTCCTCCACATGCAGCTGCTGGTGTGACCTTGGGTCAGTTACAAGTTCTTTCAGAGGTGTTCTCTCACGAGCAGTTCTTGAAAGATCTCTCTGTGTGCCACCTACCTTACAGGGTGTATGTTGTGGGGAGGGGAAGGGAAAGGAGATTGTAAGCAGCTCTGAGACGCCTTCGGGTAGTGAAGGGCAGGGTATAAATCCAATCTCTTCTTCTTTTCTTCTATGTGTGTAGTATGTAGTCATTCTTAATCAGGCTGATGCATGAAACTAGAACTGTCAGTTCTCGTAAGGTTTGTGAGAGGCTCGAAAACAAAACCATGAGTAAAACAAACAAGACCCCTTATTAGGGAGTAGGGATATTGTTCCTGTGGGGAGTGTGTTGATCTGAAATGAGCTGCAATAATCACTCCAGGGTGTTATGTATGCGGACCGCCACCAGGGGTCCAGGGCTAGAGTCGGAGCTTAGCTCCTTTAAACAATAGGAACCTAGGATCCTAGTTCCTCCCAGCATTAACCAATAGCAGCTTTGGCAGGAAATTCAAACCCTCCAACGGGACTGCGGGTGTGCTGGGTTGGTGTGTATATAGTTGACCTTGCAGAGCCGTTTTTCAGTTCCAGTGTTAAATACAATAAACATGTGCAAACGCATGTCATTGTCTGAGTCCTCCATGCAGCGAACCCAGTACTTTTCACAGGGATCATCCCCTTTCTGGGAGGGAAGCAGGGTTACCAACTCAGGGTTGTGAAATTCCTGGGGATTTGGAGGTGGGAGTTGGGGGGTGCTCAGCAGGGATGTGATGCCATGGAGTCGACCCTCAAAAGCTGCCATTTTCTCCAGGGAAACTGATTTCTGTAGGCTGGAGATCAGTTAATTCTGGGAGAACTCCAGGTCCTGCCTGGAGGTTGGCAGCCCCAGGGGGAGATATAAGGATGGGTCCCCACTTCTTTTCCACCCACAGCAATGTTGAGGAAGGGTGAGGAACCAAAGGGACACCATTTGTCACTTTCTGATCATCCAGACTTTGTGGAAAGGACTAGCAATGCCAGTGTTCTACCATTGCATGGCTCACTGTTTTTGGTTTCATTATATATTTCTATTCTGTGAAATGTTTTGGAGGTTATGCACTCCACTTCTCAAGCATGGGCACAGAGATCAGGCTGGATTTTTCTAATAAAGAGTAGAATAGAAGGACGTATTTTCCCACTCAAGTTATTTGCACCCTCCATGACACACTGAACTTCTGATTTTGAATGTGCAAGCTGCAGATGTTGAAATATACGAGTGCACTTCCAACAGCCACGGACATAAGCTTTGAGTTTTTTCTTCACTGTGTTTGACTTGCAACACATTATGTTCTCTTCTCTGCTGCATAGATCCATCCCATAGATGGCAGTCTAAACATTTTAACACTGTATGGCATTGTCACAACTGTCTCAATCCAGCAGTACCCTGAGCAAGACAATAATATAGGCTGTAGCAACAATCATTTAAAGAGGAGCCTTGTCCTGACCAGTAGACGGGGTCTCTGAAGCCAATGTACACGAAAAGGTGGGATGTGTTCACACATGGAATTAGAATTCCAGAGTGTACTTGATGCACAGAACATATAATATACAGTTGTTTTCCATTTACCAAACTCCACCAGTTTTTCATGTTGGTAATAAATGGACAACCCAAACATTTGATGCATTCGGATGCACCAAAAACAAGAGTTGCAGCAAATATTTCCCTCGGGCGGCCGCTTGGCTTTCTCCTTCCCACCTTAGAACTGCCAGCGACGTACTAATGAGCTAATCAAACACCATTGCCTTACCCCTCCTGCCATTATTCAAACCATCCACCAACTAGTTTAAAAGTGAATTCATCCCACCTGAATGGTCTCCATTGCAGCAACAGATATAACACTCGTGGAATCATTATGAGTTCTTTAGACCACCCTTCTTTCACTTGCTCCTTCTGGCTGTATTATACCTTGGAGTAGAGTCCCGGTTATTATGAATGTTTGTTATACACCTCGGTTCAATGACTTTTCCTTGTATTGTATTTCTCTTTTTGTGTTAATAAAGTTCCTTAAACTTAAAAAAAAAACCTATTTAAAAAGTGAAACATATTCAACCATTCAATAAGTTCACGCTTTCACACACACTAAATAACACACTTTCAATTCACTTTCAGTGCACTTCGCAATTGCATTTTACTGTGTGAAATGGCAAAATCCACTTGCAAACGGTCGCTGAAGTGGATTGAAGCAGCATTATTTAGCATGTGTGAAAGCATTATTATTTTCTCCTCTCTTCACCTTATTTTTTAAAAAACGTTTTTATAGCTGAAAAAAACTTTCAGAGAGAGGGGAAACTACCCTTATAATAGATTTTCTGTGCTCTGGCAGCTTTAGCAATAGTCACAAACAAACAGCAATAAATACCTTTCCACAGTGAGCTCAATGCTTAAATTATGAGTATCTGGATGTATCCAAGGCTCACTTCTTTCTACTGCACGATGGGCAGGAAAATGTGCAATTTCATTCTGAAGACTGAGGGCTGCACAGCAAACTGTGCAATCCTAAGAAGTTACTCTTTCTAAGTCCATTGAAGGTCCTGGAAGGGTGTAGCACTGCTTAGGATGGCATTGTTAGGGTGTTTATATCAGACTTCAGCCTTACCCTTTAACCATTTTTCCTCTGAATGGAAAGCTCAAAAGTTAGACATAGGCTCTGTTCAGATGGCATGTGAAACCAAGGTTTATTTAAACTGCTATAGTTAGTGTGTTCATCTGAACATAGAACAAAGGTTGCGTCTAGTGGCACCTTTAAGACCAACAAAGTTTTATTCAAGGTATGAACTACCGTGTCTATGCACACTTATGTATCTGATACTATGCCCTATGTATCTGAGGAAGTGTGCTTGCACACAAAAGCTCATACCATGGATAATACTTTATTGGTCTTAAAGGTGCCCCTGGACTCTAACTTTGTTCTGATGCTTCAGCCCAACACAGCTGCCCACCTGGATCTATCATCTGAACTAACATATGCTTAGTTAGTGTACACCCAGCCGAGATTTGAAACTATGGTTTGAATTTGATTATGAACCACAGTTATGGTTTCACATGGACATCCTGGCTGAACCCTGTCTTCTTCCCAGGCATTGCCCTGGCCATACGGTTACCAGGTCCTCTTCTTCTGCCAGGAGGGGGTGGGAGGGAGATTCCTGGAAGGGGGGGACAGGCTGACATCACTGCACATGACGTCCACAGTGTGATGACATCATGCAGAAGTTATCTCATCATGCCAGGGACGTCATGCCCAGCTGTGGCTATTGGGGGCAAGGCTTACCTGCCAGCCAGCTGGCTGGCAGCAGGCTGGAGCGCCTAAAATTGTGGGATCCCCCGCTCCCACCTGGGGGCTGGCAATCCTACCTGGCCACAATTCAGATCAGGATAGGTCCTGAGTTTAGGAGGAGAAGGTAGAGAAAGAGCGAAGGCACTTTACAGCAAACCAGGGTTTGAATGGTCATCTGAGAGCCAAATCCTGGTTCCATAATTAATCATAGTTTTAACTATGATTAATTATGGAATCAGGATTTGGCTCTCAGATGACCATTTTTGTAGTTGTTCAGTTGCACAGTGAGTCTGACTGTTCGCGACCCCATGGACCACATCTCACCAGGCCCTCCTGTCCTCCGTCGTCCTCCAGAGTTTACTCAACTTCATGTTTGTTGCTTTGATAACACTGTCTAATCATCTCATCTTTTGCCGTCCCCTTCTTCTTTGACCTTCAATCTTTCCCAGCATCAGGGTCCTCTCCAGTGAGTGCTCCTTCTCATTTGGTGGCCAAAGTATTTGAGCTTCAGCTTCAGTATCTGGCCTCCCAGGGAACAGTCAGGGCTGATTTCTTTTAGGATTGACTGATTTGATCTCATTGCAGTCCAAGGGACTCGCAAGAGTCTTCTCCAGCACCATAATTCGAAAGCATCTATTCTTTGGTGCTCAGCCTTCCTTACGGTCCAACTCTCGCAGCCATACATTACTACTGGGAATACCATTGCTTTGACCATACGGACTTTTGTTGGCAAGGTGATGTCTCTACTTTTTATTATGCTATTTAGGTTTGCCATAGCTTTCCTCCCAAGGAGCAGGCATCTTTTAATTTCATGGCTGCAGTCACCGTCTGCAGTGATCTTGAATCCCAGGAACGTGAATTCTGTCACTGCTTCTATGACTTCTCCTTCTATTTGCCAAGGTGCAGTGCCATGATCTCAGTTTTTTTTAATGTTGACTTTCAAGCCAACATTTATGCTCTCCTCTTTCCCACCTGAGCAAGAGGCTCTTTAGGTCCTCTTCAGTTTCTGCCATTAGAGTGGTATCGTCTGCGTCAGATGACCATAGTTTATTGTTATGTCTAAGTGAACCATGTCTAACTAAACCATAGTTTAGTGTTATGTCTGAACCTAGATGTAGTTATCCGTGTAGACAATAAAAGGAGACTTTGTAAAGTAATTATTTAACATTAATTGCATATATGCCGTATTTCTCTCTGTGTTCAAGGAACATTGATGAAATAATTGCCTGCTGTTCGTATTTACAGGAAGGCTATATTGGAAAATAGGGCTTCATTTGTGCCCTGGAATTTCCTTAAAATGCTAGACCTCCAATTCAGCCCTAGAATATGTGCTGTAATAATGAAGATGAGAAGGGGCAAAAAAAAATCTTACAGACTAACTAGCGCATTGTGACATAAGCCAGCACAAGCAAAAGCCTTAAAAAGTTAGTTGAAGACCACTTCATATATCAACTTTGCAGAAATACACATAATATATATTGTTTAAATGCAACAGATTGAGAGCAAGTGGTTAGATCATCCACCTGGGATACCTAGGTTTGAATCCCCACAGTGCCATGGAAATTTGTTGGGTGACCTTGGGCCAGTCATGTACTCTCAACCTAACCTTCCTTACAGGCTTGTTGTAAAGATAAAATGGAGGAGAAAAAAATGTTGTAAGCCACTTGGGTCTCCACTGGGGAGAAAGATGGGGTTTAAATGAAGTCAATACATAAATAAATCATTTAGATAAATGCATCCAAGAATTGTGATTGTCTGCATCCCCTGATGAGTCTGCACTTCATGGCAGATCTGGTTTGCCTCTGCATAATGGCTTTCAGTTTTAAAAGTACCACAAAATTCCTTTGCTCTGATCCAGTATGAACAAGCTGTGCAGATACTGGGTTTTGTCAGTATTTTGTGAGCTGGTCCTTCATATTCAAAATGGGGTCAGGGGGCATTGCATCAAGGACTGGTCTCCAGTATGTGAGCAGTAAATGCTGCCAAAGCAGTCATTAAAATAATAATAATCTCAGTGAACAGAATAGAAACTGATAATTCAGGAAATATTCCCCCAACACCATTTTTGGTTCCAAAAATTGAAATGGGAGAATATTCCAAGGCACCGTATTTCACCCCATCGCCTCTCTTTATAGAAATGAATGCTTAAGAAGTTATTTAATTCTGTAAAGCGTCTACTGAATAGAGGATGAGGTTTGTTTCAATGAAAGCATACAGTTGCTAATTGTATTCTTTTATTAAGATTTCTTTCTGCAAAATGATTGCAGAATTGCTTTACTGTAGAATCTCCGCTAACTTGTAAGTGCTGTGGGTCAATGACAGGTGAAGGCTGAATAGGTCTTCATACAATCCATATGACAGGAGCCCTCCGTAAATCAATGCTGCCCTTTCCCTCCACCCAAGTCTTTTGCCTGATGTGCATTTTCACCCCAATTCTCATGCATATGCTTTAATTGCTGACTTCAGTGAATACTATTTAATTACTATGCAGCTGCTTCCATTTACATACTGTAAAATATAAGACACTTTCATACAGAAATCAGCTTGTTCCGTAATTATGCAAGGCAGCCAATATATGTTGTTTGTTGTATTATTGTTTTTCATGAGGCTCAGCCCTTTCTTTGTAGTGTATTCTTCCAAGAAACTGTGAATATGAAAGATCTATAGGCGACTCACAAAGCCATTGTGTGATGATAATCTTACAAATGGCTGCTTCAGAAGTTCTGGCTTGAAAGAACGCCAATGTGCAATTCAATAGTCCATTTCAGATGTTACAGTCATGCGTCCTGGCAGTAAGTGCTGTTTGCAGTACTTCCAATGTGTGCGCTCACCATTTTGTGTGAATAGGGCAACATGCAGATCTTTCAGGAATCCCCCAGTCACTGACTGGGAATGCGGAGCACAGGGTTGCCAGCTTCTAGTTGGGAAACTTCTGGAGATTTGGGGGTGGAGCCTGGGGAGGACAGGGACCTCTACGGGGTACAATGCCATAGAGCCCACCCTCCAAAGCACCCATTTTCTCCAGAGGAACTGATCTTTGTAGTCTGGAGATGAGCTCTAATTCCAGGGAATACCCAGGCCCCACCTTGAGCCTGGCATCTCTAATAGAGGTTCTAACATCTCAAAAGGACTTGTATGACTTATTAAACCATTGGAAAAAATTGGGTTTCAAAAGCTTTTATCTTTTTTTTAGGATTTAGCTCCTATTTATGCAGCCCTCCCTCATTTTTTACAAGGCCTAATATATTTTAATAGAAATAAGGCCACATGGACATTTTTATTTCATTTTGAACTCGTACATAGTCATAACGGTTTCTCTTTATTTTCCTTTCTGTCAAAGATTATTTTGTTCCTTTGATTTCATTTTTACACCATTTGCGTGCCATTTATACTTACCTCCATTTTTCATGCCACTTATGCACAATTGACACAACAATAACACTGAAAAATGGATTAATTTTAATGGGAACAAATCAACATGAGGCAACAGAAAACTGCACAACTAAAGACTAGAAGGTTCATTTCTAATAAGGAAGGCATGAAAATAAAACGGGGAGATTCACATCCCATGAAACACCTCTTGAAATTCAAAGTGTAGTCTCATCCCTATATTTTAGGTGCTTTTCCAAATGTCAAGATGATGGATGTCAGGATACCAGGGCTCAGTCTGAGGGGACAAAGGGCCAGAGGCAAGAACAAAAGCAAGCAGTGGGCCGGTTTTCAGTGGAGACAGGGCCCAACGAAATGTCTCTGTTTTGACTGAAAGAGTTGGGTCTGGGTTCCCTGGACCCAACTTGGTTTTAGGGAACAGCATCATTTTTAAAAGGAAAGCCTAAACAGACTCAGAACAGTGCTGCAAGGGGAAGAAGGGCTCCTACTCCCCCAGCCATTTTCCCTTTAAAAAACTTTGCTGGGGGGATAGTTATTTCCATGCATGCTCCACATGCTCAGATACTCCATGTGGAGTAGCAAAATCAAAAAAATACCCCCCCACACACACATAGAGTTTTTTGTGCAGGATAATGGCTTGGGGAGAGGAGGCAGGAACCTTCCCTTGCTCTGGAGCACCATTCACAGCCCATTTGGGCTCTCCTTTTTTAAAAGAAGCCGTTCCCTGCAGCTGCTGTGTGGCTGCAGGAAATACAAGTTCCCTGGTTTGGGATCCCCCCAGACCCAACTCTTTCAAAACAATAATGTTTGATTCGATGCTCAGGTGAAGGTTTGAAAGCAAGAGGCAAAGTAACAGGAGAACATGGTCCAGTATCCAGGAAGGCAGTAGGGCAGACAAGGTTTGGATCGGGCAAGAGAAGCTGTGCCTCAGTGGTACCACATCTGATTTGCATGCAAAGGATCAGGTAGTAGTGATGTGAAAGACCTCCTCTTGGAAAGCCACTGCTAGTCAGAGTAAACAATACTGACCCTGATAAGACCTGGCTCAGTATAAAGCTCTTTCATGTGTTCAGACACAGTCTGAGCTAGGTTTGTTTCACACGGGGTTAGGGTTAGGGTTGCCAGCTCCAGGTTGAGAAATAGCTGAAGATTTTGGGGGTGGAGCCTGGGGAAGGCGGGGCTTGGGGAGGGGAGGGACCTCAGGAGGGTATAATGTCATAGAGTCCACTCACCATTTCCTCCAGGGGAACTGATGTTGCCTGGAGATCAATTGTAATCCCAGGAGATCTTCAGCCATCACCTGGAGGTTGGCAGCTCTACATGGGGTGGTGGTTGTGAGGATAAAGGGGAGAAGGGGAGAAGGATGTTGTAAGTCACTTTGATTCCTCATTGAGGAGAAATGCAGGTTATAAATATGTAAACAAAGAAAGAAAGAAAGAACATTAGGGTGGACTGAAACCATTATGTAAAAAGTAGAGCTTGAAGTAGCATGAGTCTAAACAAGGGGTCATGAATTCACCAGGAAACATCTGATGTCATTGTCTCCCTAGATCACATCACAGTAGAGAACCTACCCAATCACTGCAGTCATAATCAAGGGCCATTCTTTGGGTGCCCCAGCCGTTAGATGCGTGACAACCTGGGAAAGGGCCTTCTTGGTCTTGGCACCAGAATTATGTAATTCCCTCCCCAGGGAGAGCTGTCTATCTGCCGCTATCATTGTCCTTTGCCAATTAGTGAAGACTTTGGTTTCATCTGGTGTCCCCTCACTGACCCTCCTGCCTGCATATGTGTGTAAGTGGTCTGTTTAATTGTTGTTTTTATCTGTTTTACCCTGTATGTCTTTTAAAATCTTGTTTTAATGTTTTTCATTGTTTGCTGCCTTGGAGACCCTAAGCTGGGTGGAAAAGTGGCATGAAAATGGCTTAAATATATGAACAAAAGGACATAATTTCTGTGAATCTTCATTTTGGTCACTGGAGATAGGAGAATCAAAGGGGTGAGTTTGCAAGCACTTCACTGTTGTTTGAACTGGATCATAGATAGGGTTGCTAATCTCCAGGTGGGGGCTGAAGATCTCCCACTATTATAACTGTTCTTCAAGTGGCAACAATCAGTTCACCTGGAGAAAATGGCCCCTTTGGAAGACGGACTTTATGGCATTATACCCCATTGAAGTCCCTCCCCTCCCCAAACCCCACCCTCCTCAGGCTCCACCCCCCCCCCAACAGGTATTTCCCAACCTAGATCTGGCAGCCTAGTTTGGGGTAGTGGTTAAGAGCAGCCGACTCTAATCTGGAGAACTGGGTTTGATTCCCCACTTCTCCACATGAAGCCAGCTGAGTGACCCTGGGTTAGTCACAGTTCTCTATAGGCAGCTGTTGATAGGCCTGCGCTGACCTATCAGAATTCCAGCACATGACTAATGACGGGGACTGGGTAAGAGTGCTGCTGCAGAGCCTTGTTGAGTGTGCATTTGTAATCTGCACATATTCTGATAGACCCGTCAGGCTTTACTGGTGTCATGATAGGGGTCTCCCATTTTGAGTGTGACACTGGTTCAAGCACCCCTTGAGACACGAGCTTGTCCAGCTCGGCCTCTATACGCGGTTTTAGCAAAACTCCTTGCGATACTTAAGCCGTATAGGCGCTACAGACGGATCTAGGTCAAACGTTAGAGGCAGCCCCCTAGTTGTGGAAGGTATAGTGTTAGATACGAGACTCGAGGCAGCAGGTGAACAGTGATAACAGCTTTATTGAACACGAAGTCAGAAGAACCAGAATGAGGCAAACTATGGAGCAACAGGCTCCTTTTTAAACAGTCCGGGCTTGGCAAGTCACGCCCACATATCAGATAAGATCAATCAGAAACTGTACATAAAGACCAATCACTTTGCTTCCCTCCAGAACTTCCCTTGTTCTGCTTAGACTCAAGCTCATGCATTCATACATTCAGTTCCATACATAACATATAGCACTTTCTCCTGCGTCCCCTCCTCACACTATTTCCTCTTTTTCTCCTCCTGGCAGCTCAGGATGGTTGAAGGGCAGGAACAGCAGCTGGTCAGATGACAATCTGTAGACCTCACGTTGTCCTTTCCTCAAACCCAGGGCCTTTCACGAGGAGACGACGGTGGTGCCTTCTTCCTCTTGGCTCTGCCGACTCTGGCCAAATGGCCTCGCTTGTCACAGGACCAGCATACTATGTCCTTTGCCCAGCATTGATCTCGCTCATGATCACCGCTGCATCCGGCACAGGTTTGCCTCGGTGCAGTTTCCACTTGGGTCTGCTTGGGCCTCAGAGTACAAGAGTGGTTGACGTCATCCCGCTCACCATCGGACTCGCTCATTGATTCGTGGTGTACAGCTTTGTTGGCCCCTGTTGGATTGGGACTTGGTTTTGACACACTTCTTGTGTTGCTTTCTCAGCGGCCTCAGCGGTGACAGCCTCAGAGTAGGTCACAGCATAGGTGAGAGCCGTTCGAGTGAACAATCGTTGCTGTAGATTCTCGTCTCTCATGCCACAGATGAGTCGATCGAGGAGTGCTTCCTCGAGGTTGGAGAAATTCCACGGGTGTGCAGTCTTCCGCAAGACCGATACATACTCGGCAACCATCTCGTTCGCGGCCTGGGACCTCTTGTAGAATGCGTGTCGGCTGTCTATCTGCAAGGGTTGTGGTGCAAAATGCCCCTGCAGTTTTAGTTTGAGTTCAGTCAGGGACACAGTTTTGATCTCAGCAGGGGCCACCAGGGACCGGGTGACGTTGAAGACAGCCCTTCCACAGGAGCTGAGGAGCGTTGCCTTCTGCTGGTCCTCACCCTCTATCTGGTTAGCCTGGAGGTGGAACTCGAACCTGGTCAGGTAGGAATCCCAGTCCTCAAGGTCGGGTTCGAATGCCTCGAACCATGGGTTGACGGCCATCACTGCTCTCTGTGCCGGCACTGGCACAAGTGCTGCAGCTGCTTGATCAGCCGGGTCT
>NW_015163109.1:589529-603769 GCF_001447785.1 Gekko japonicus | reverse complement strand
AATCAAGGGAGCAACAGGCTCCTTTTTAAACAGCCCGGGCTTGGCAAGCCACGCCCACATGTCAGCTTAGGTCCAATCAGAAACCGTACATAAAGACCAATTACTTTGCTTCCCTCCAGAACTCCTTTTGTTCTGATAGGTCGGTTTACAATACCTTTCAGATTTCAAGCTCAACATTCATTACATTACATTACATTACATTACATTACATTACATACACAACACACGGCAAAAAAAAAAAGATGATTTACCCACGGTTGCATCTGATCACGCAGTGGTAGGCTGCCCCCGCAGCTTCCAGAGACTGTGTGATCACGCAAATGAAGGTCAAATTCCTGCGGAGCAAATAGCCTCGCTTGCCCCTGCATTATCTCGTGCATGTGACCGCAACCTGAGAATCTAAGTGAAGGGCAGGGTATAAATCTAATCTCCTCCTCCTCCTCCTCCTCCTCCTCCTCAAATATGTTTATTTGTTATATCAGATGCTTTTTGAAATACTAATATCCAGGGGACTTAAACAGAAATAGTTCACATTTACCACTGATACCAATTGATGTTTTAATACTCTTTAGTAGCTTTGTTAATTTGGACCATACCTTTTCACTGAGCTTTCTGGCCTGGGTCTCTAGTTCTTTTATACTTTACGTAGAGAGAAAACAAGGTGGTCGTTGCTTATGCCAACCGAGCACCTTGGGAATTGTCTTGTGATGGTGTTGTTTAATGTTATCACTACGTATATATCACTGCCAGCAATATAAAACCACCAGGATGGCATACCTGAAGTTCTGAGATTAGATGGCATCAGCATGATGATGACACTTTATACGTCACTACTATCTAAGTCCCCAGGATCAGTCATATCAGTTCAAAGCCAATGACTGGAGGCAGGGATCAAGAGGATAAGAGAAAAAGCTGAAACTGGGTCAAGACAAGATGGAACTAATGCTACTAAGGAATCTGAATGCTCTTGTTATGTTTGGAGTTGAAAAATTCCATAAATATATTGTGTCCGCAGACCATAAACCTTTCTTAAGTTGAAGCAAAGCACGACAAGGATAAACTGAAGGCATCCTGGCAAACGAGCAACCACTGAAGGGTGTGCTTTTGCTTTGTGAGTATTCCTGAAGCTAGGAGAAAATGGCTGCCACTGTGGGGACTCATAGGCCCTGTCCATACGAGTGGTTTTGGGCCGGGAGAGGGACGGATCGGGGCCGCAGCAAACGGGCATGATCCCACAGCAACATCTGGGAATCGTGCTGCACCTGTTCCCAATCCGCCCCTACCGGCCAAAACCCGCACCAAAAAAGAACCACCTACCTGGGTGGTTCATCCTGAAGGGCCGCGGCAAGTGTGGCCATGGGATCGCCGGCGCGTCCTTGCACCGGCGCATCCCCGGTTCCTGGCCGACCTGCGCATGTGTGAGCATGCGCAGTTCGCCAGCCTCCCCTTCCCACCGTGGCTTTCTCCCCGGCATCTGATCGTGCCGGGGAGCGACAGCGCCGTGGCGTGGGATCCCGCCCGGTGTCTCAACTTTGGTGCGGCTCAGAATTAGCCGCGCTTCACCCGTCACTTTTCCTGCCGTGTGGCAGCAGCCACAATTTGATCAGCAGCAACAAACTTGGGAGGAATACTGTGAAATTTTCACTCATTTTTTCACTGCACATGATGTCACAGATGAGGATAAAAAGAGAGCAATTCTGCTTAGCAGTGTGGGACTTCCCATGTATAGTTTAATGAGAAATCTCTTACTACCTGAAAAACCCAGTGGTAAGACTTTCGAGAGTTAGTAAATCAGTTGCAGAACCACTTTAACCCTGCTCTTAGTGAGATAGTGGAGTGCTTTAAATTTAATTCACAATCCAGAAAGCCCGGAGAGTCTATAGGTGTTTGTAGGTGAACTGAAGATGCTTTCTCAGAACTGCAGTTATGGTGCCATGTTGACACAGATGTTAAGGGATCAGTTAATCTGGGGATTAAATGACAAAAAAATAAAGAGGTGACTGGTGTCTGAATCTGCCTTAACTTTTGATGTGGCATTACCATTGGCCCTGGCTATGGAATCTGCAACTAAAAATTTACAGGATTTGCAGGCACCAGCCCTATGACAGGGGAAGAAGGACCGCATACAGGGAACACCTGGACAGAACCTGAAAAGGAAAAGAAACTTAGGGAGAGCTGTTACCATTGTGCTGGATTCCATGTCTCTTCAACCTGTAGATTTAAAGATGCAAAATTTTAAAATTGTGCTCAGATTGTCCGCAGTAGAAGAATATGTAGGGTTAAAGCACAGAGTGCTACCACACAAAGCAATGTGAAACACCATGCCACAACTCAGAGGACATATGCATTGGAAGAGAAATGTCCTGTAAGTGTAGAAGAGGAGGTAACATATACAATTTACTATTTGACTGGAAAAACATTCCTAAGGTGGACCCTCTTTGCATTACTATGGATATAAACAACAAGAAGGTGTCCTTTGAACTGGACACAGGTTGCAGTGTACCTCTTATGAGTCAAGACTCATTTGAGGCTTTAGGGCAGGATGGGGGGGCACCCTTGCTGAAGCCTACTGCAGTTCAATCAAGAATATATATAGGAGAAGCAAATGACTAGGTGAAGTTTTGGTCACTGTGTCCTACAAAGATAAAGTAAAACTCTTACCATGATTTCAGGGAGTGGCCCCAACTTACTTGGAAGGGAATGGTTAGCTGATTTGGGTTTAAACTTTGAAGAACAGGATGATAAATGCTCAGGGGAAAATCAAGCTATGGCAAGATATCAGAGATGAAGGTATAAACATACAACAGCTACTATATTATCAATCAGCCTCAAGATTAAAGAAGATCATGAACACTGAAGGCAGAGCATTAAGAGACACGACTGAATTTGAACAGCTGATTATAAACCAAAAAGAGCATTTACTAGGACAGATATATAAGATCTAAACTTTGAAGAACAGTTTCAGGTTTTCAACCTGGAGGGGAGGTTTGTTAGTTTGTTTGTAAGATGTATTATTTATGCATCAGGAAGTTTTCAAGGAAGAGATAGGTACTATGAATGGTTCAGTGGCAAGAATATATGTGAAACCAAACAGTACACCTAGTTATTTTAAGCCCAGATCTGTTTATTTTGTAATGAGACAAAAAATTGAAATGCAATTGCAAAGATTATTAGAAGTGGGTATTGTGGAACTTGTAAAGTTTTCAGAATGGGCAGCTCCAATTGTGCCCATATTAAAACCAGATGGCTCCTTGCACATATGTGGAGATTACAGATTGACTGTCAACAGGGTAGCGCAGCTAGAACAATACACTATCCCTAAAATTGAAGATCTTTTTGCAGCATTAGCGGGAGGTCAGCTGTTTAGACATGAGTCATGCCTATCAACACCTTGTGCTGGATGAGGAATCAAAATACTATCTTATCAGTGTTCCCGCTAAGCTGAGTTAGTGTGAGTTAGCTCACAGTTTTTTAGCCTCCAACTCACAGATTTTTGTCTTAGCTCAGGGAGGAGGGCTCCAGAGCCAACTAATTGATGCAGGAGCCAAATCGCTCACTCACAGCTCTCATGCCAGTAGCTCACAAAGTAGAATTTTTGCTCACGGGACTCCACAGCTTAGAGGGAACATGTTACCACGGCTTAAGGGGGGGGGGGAAGGTGCTGGAACTCTCAAGAGGGAAATGAAGTTTTCAACCTGTATACTGAACATTCATGAATTTTAAACATTTTAAAAAGAATTTTGTTGAAGAGATTCCAGAACTCCATTCCGGTGAGTTCTCCTAGAAAAAAGCCCTGTATGTTATTATAAATATATGCATAGATCTGTTCAGGTATCATTGTTTACCTTTTGCCATTTCTTCTTCCCCAGCAATCTTTTAGAAGACTATGGAAGGCTAACTTCAAAGGATTCCTCATGTAGTAGTTTACTCGGATGTCATATTAGTCACTGGAACCACAATGCATGAATATTTTTGAAATTTGGCTGACGTTTTAAACAGATTGAAGAGAGCAGGATTGTGCCTTAACAAAAGCAAGTGTTCTTTTATGTAACCAGAAGTTATCTATTTAGGATACAGAGTGGATATTCAAGGGTTGCACGATGTGATGGATAAAATCTAAGCGATTCGGAAAGCTTCCAGACTGAAGAATGTTTCTGAGCTGAAAGCATATTTAAGGTCCCGATCACACGCAGAATTAGCTGTGCGATAGGTACAAAGGCCAGGCAGATTTTAAGGGCGCAGTCACACAGGAACACCTGGCAAGCGTCCCACACCCTTCGGCAACCTGTTTCGCTCCGCCGAAGAAGCAGAGTTTAAAAATACCGGGGAAAGTGCAGTAGCAAACGGGTTTGTGACAGGCCGCAGACGGACTTCCCTGTGTGATCGCTCCAGTGCGCTCCCATTGCATCAGTGATCCCTCGTTGAAGCACACCGGAAACACGCGGTGAAGGGGAAAAAACCCGATTCACCCGCCGTTGCATTTGATCACGCAGTGGCAGGTCAAATTACTACGGAGCAAATAGCCTTGCTCCCCCACCCCACATTCATCAGTTGCATTTGTTGCACAGGTCCCAATTCTTTCTGTAGTATGTACTATGTTAATGTGCTTAATTTGAGGTTGCCCTAGGAGATGAGGATTAAGTAGAGGAGGGAGGAACAAAGTTGCAGAAGCGGTGAATAGTTGGAAAAGGTGCAATATCTACTCATGGTGCAATATCTACTCATATGTGTAGGTTTCATTGTAATTCTGCATGTAGCTAATGTCAGCACCCCGGTTGGTTTGTGAAGAGCAGCCCCAGTATGAACCAACTCTAGCAAGTTCATGGCAAGGGTATGTTTCAAATGGGGACTTTCTGATTTATCACTCACTCTTTTGGCCACTGTAATACACCAGGATGAACATATAAATCTGGCTGAGACCAAGTCAGACCACTGCCGCATTGAGCTTTAGCATTGTCTGTTTTGATTCGCAGCAGTGTCTGGAAGAGAAAGGCCTTTCCCCACACCTGCTACCTGATATCCTTTGATGGGGGAGGTACCAGGTATTGAACCAGCATGCAAAGCAGATGCTCTGCTATTGAACCACAGCTAAATTCCATTCTAACTCACTGTGTTGAATCCAAGCTTAAAAACAATGTCACCTGTATTGGCTGTATCATAAAGTTCAGTGGGGGGGAAAGTTAAGAACAAAACCACTGAATTTTACTAATGTGTTTGTCCTCTGTCTCTGAGTGCATGAGCCAACAGCATAAACACCACTGTGCTTCTCCACCAATACCTAATATAGTAGCGTTTCACTGAAGTGCTAATAACAGCTGTAAGGAACCCAACCCAAATCAGGACTGAATGGAGGAGAGAGTTCAGAAGCATTAAGGCATTCCTCCAGCGTCTTTTTCCCAGTCCCACTGCAATATGTGTTCCCCACCCTGCCCAGGCAGACAGCACTTCTTGAAGGGGGAAAACAACACTGGAAAAAAGGATTCCTTCCGCCACTGCTCTAATCTATTTTGCCTCCCCTCACATGACTACAATTAGCTTAAACATACACACACACACACACACAAAATATCCTGCTAATGAATCTCCCACATGCTATATAGATTGGCCCATAGATACATTGGCTTAGAGATGCTTCACACGTGACAGATTTCTCACACAGATAACATGACTGTGAATTCTGCACATACATTGTTGTGTAGGGTGATTGATGTACAGGTGTATAACACACACAGTACAGAAAAACATACATATGTGTTATGCTGAGTATCATGTGGCAGCACATCTAGTTGGTGTGTATGGGAAACGGTGTGAGCTGCAACCTCTAAATGCAGGCTTATCACCTGAATATGGCTGTGGACTGGATATGAATTGGCTTGTGAGATATATATATATATATATATTTAAAGTCTCCTTGCTGCAGTGTGGCAAAACAAAAATAATTGGTGAAATCACTGAAATCCTGTTGCTCTGCTAATGAATTCCCAATAGAGAGGAAAAGAAGATGGAAGAAGTCAATTTCATCCCTTGGAGATCCAGAAGGCTTCAGTAGATTTTCACTAGTTTCTTTAGCTCAGATAGAAAAGCATCATTAATTCATACATTGTTTGCCAATAAACCTTATGAAATGGGAGGGGGGAGAGAAAAAAATGCTTATTTTGCTGCCAGTCACACTAGTCGATAGTTTCAATAAATGCTTGCAATGGTAGCTTACGTCTTTGGGGAATTAATGTCCATCATGGCTGGTGAGAACCTGCCCACTGGCTGAGGGTGTAAATGTAGGACATCTGCCGAAGACAATTGTCTCTCCCAGGTAACTAGCTCCAGACATTCCCTACTATTCTATCATTCTTTGCATCTGACTCAAGGATCCTTTTATCAGTGCAAGAGGCTCTTCCACCAACTCTAGCTGTAGAGTGGGCAGAAGGTTTGAATGCCCATTCAAATATATTAAAAATGGCAATGATAGGAACAATTCTTTGCAATTACTTTATTGTTTATTTCTTTCCTGCATTTGTATGCTACCCTTCTGGCTATATAAGCAAAGCAAAAACAAACAATTTTAAGGTGGAACAATGAAACAATAGATCACGACAGATAGCTGTGTTAGTCTGTCTGCAGCAGTAGAAAAGAACAAGAGTAGCACCTTAAAGACTAATAAAATTTGTGTCATGGTATGAGCTTTTATGAGTCACAACTCACGTCTTCAGATACAGCTCACTTCTTCAGATACAGCTAGTTGTGACTCATGAAAGCTCATACCCTAACACAAATTTTGTTAGTCTTTAAGGTGCTACTGAACGGAGGGAGCGGTGGCGCAGGCGGCTAATGCCTGCAAGTAACAGCACTAGCGAACAGCCACTATGGCTGTTCGAGACCACCGCGGCCGGGGTGAGCTCCTGGCCCTAGTCCCAGCTCCCGCCCACCCAGCGGCTCGAAAGTGTACTCACGAGTAGACTCACGAGTAGACAGACCTGACGGGGTGTGCCAGGAGTGCGGCAGCGGCAGAAACAGCGGTGGCGGCAAAGTAATGGCGGCAGTGGAGACGGGGTGAGGACGTGGTGACATGGCGACGTGGCGACGACGGTTGGAGGTGGAGCTGGGATGATGTGACGACAAGGACGCAGCACGGCGGAGCCTGATGGACGTTAGCCGAGCTGCAGTCAGAGCACCCGCGCGCCAGACAGAATACCTGCTGAAGCCTGCCATGGATGCCGTCGGCCCGCCGGCCCACCAAAGCACTGGAAATAACATCAGAAACTGCCCGGAGAGAAAAAGCAACAGCAACAGAAACGCATGCCGCTGGGTGCTGGTAGGCAGCCCCCCCCCAAAATGAATTGTGGCCCTAGATTAGGTATAACTGGTAGATATCCTCTGTAAACTGCTCTGAAACCCTCCGGGGCCAAGGGCGGTATAGAAATCGAAACTACAAATAAATATTGTTCAGGCATTGATGACATGAACTCTTTGGTCTGAGCTTCCATCACCTGACTGTGCTTCAGGGCGTGCACATCCTTAAGCAGCCCCCTCCCCAAGTGACGGAGGAGCTACAGAGATTTCTTTGAGTGACGGATTGGTTGAATGGATGCAGAATTCACAGATGGGTGCTGAATGGGTATTTAACCCTGGTCTTTCTCACACACGTTTAAGGCTCTAGTTAATACAGTCTTCTTCACCTTCAAGCAATACTGATCAGGGGGTGTGCCCACCGGTACCTCTGTGCTCTCTTTTGGAGGTCATTCACCCTAACTAGCCCTTAATATCCTAGGACCTGCATGTGCTGTGATGATCAAATACACACATGTATGAAAATATGCTTCCTAGGTTCCAAGTCAATGTAAAATTTGGCATGAATAAGCCACTATCTGTGTGTGTTTATTTAAATATTTGTATCCCCAGTAGAGATCAAAAAGCAGTTTACAACAACATTCTCTGTGCCTTCATTTTATCCTCACAACAACAACCTTATGCGGTAGGCTAGGCACAGAGAGAGAATGACTGACCCAAGGTCATCCATCCAGTGAGCATCCCTAACAGAGCAGAGATTGGAACCTGGGTCTCCCAGACCCTATGCTGACATTCCACTACACTATGCCTTCTGTAAAGAGAGTGTACAGAGGGGAGTGACAGGACCATAGTGTCAGAAGAAAATGATGAGTTTAGCACAGGAATCCCCAAAGCTGAAAGTTGGGCAATGAAGAAAGCTAACAGAAAGAGAATTGATTCATTTGAAATGTGGTGTTGGGGGAGAGTTTTAAGGATATCGTGGACCACCAAAAAGACAAATAAGTGGGTTTTGGATCAAATCAAACCTGAACGCTTCCTACAAGCTAAAAAAACTAAACTGCAGCTGTCATACTTTGGTCACATGATGAGAAGACAAGAGTCACTGGAAAAGGCAACAAAGGTCCCTGCCACATGAGGGACAAAAAGGACGGGCAAAGTGCGGCTTTTAAAAGCCACACCAAAATAGGCACGCGGCAGCGGGATCATACAGATCCCATGAGCCACCGTGCAATTGCTCCCCGGCACAATCAGATGCCGGGGAGACCAGGGAGGAAGCCACGGGAGGCTGCCGAACTGTGCATGTCTGAGCATGCGCAGTTCGGCCAGGACCCGGGGATGTGCCGGCGGAAGAACGAAGAATGCGCCGGCGATCCCACGGCTGACTTTGATGCGGCCGTTCAGAAAGAACCACCTCGGTAGGTGGTTCTTTTTTGGTGCGGATTATCGCCGGAAGGGCCAGATCGGGGACGGGCACGCAACGCTTCCCAGATGTTGCGGTGGGATTGCGCCCATTTGCTCCGCCCCCGATCTGTCCCTCTCCTGGCCCTAATCCTCTCGTGTGACCGGGGCCAAAGTTAGGAAAAGTTGAAGGCAGCAGGAAAAGAGGAAACCCCAACGTGAGACTGATTGATTCAATCAAGGAAGCGGAGGCCCTCAGTTTGCAAGACCCGAGAAAGGCTATTAACGATAGGATGTTTGGGAGGTCATTAATTCATAGGTTCACTTCGCAAGTCTCACATGCACACCAACCTTTCTGAGCCTGTGGTCACCTTTGGAATTGTGACACAGGGTGGTGGGCACAACTACAAAATGGAAGCAAAGTCAGCGGCCAGACACAAACACAGTGGAAGCCCAAGTGTGGGGAAGAAAGAAGGCAATTTTCAAAAATATACTGCGAAAGAGGAGTGAGAGAGATAATTAAACCAACACTGTGATGGCAGCTGCCACTGAAAATATGCACAGCCAATCAGAATGGCCAGTCAGCTGCCATGCTGGGCACAAAGCCTCACCTGGCCTTACCTACTCTCTAAAAACAGTTGGTGGGCACCACGAAAGGGGTTGGTGGATATCATGGTGCTCTTGTGCCGCATTGGGGACCCCTGGTTTAGTAGATGCCTTCTGAATTGACTGAAGGGGGATGATGAGATAGAAGGGAAGACTAGCGAACAGCCGATGGGAGCCAGAGCAGTTCATGGACAAAGACATTAGTGATAGATGCGGAGAGCAAAGGGCAGGTATTGAAAAAATCCTGAAGGAAAACAGAGCTGGATTTGACATACCATTTGAAGAAACCTCCTGTATAATACCTGATTGGTATTTTGTGCCGTTCCAAGTGAGGTTAGAAATTCATAGAAGAAATCCAATCCCTATCAGGGTTGCATCATATTGGCAAGCTCCCCCCCCCCTTTTTTTACAGTCCTGCAGTAAAACAGACAATTTTTTGTAATGTTTAGGGATATGCAAATTATTTGCAAGCATGCAAGTATGCTTAATAAGGGATGAACATCAAAGGTCAAACATGAAAATGGGCAAGATTTTTGCATCTCTGCACAGGGTGAATCAAAAGCAATCGGGGCACCCCTCATTTTGCGCAGAACATTAAAGGCGCAGCCAGGAAAGACTGGGGAGTTTTACAATCTATTCTGTATGCTAATCTACCAGTACCTAAGCATTCCAAATGGACAGTGTCAGCCTAGGATTTCTTCTGGGACACTACATTTCCTTGCGCTCATGGTTTTCAAATAAATCAGGCTGAGCAAATGCACCCCTTAATGTTCCTATAATGCAGTTTTTGTGCACTAATTCCTTTCAGGTCCAGTCGTTGTCATTAATATTGTCTGCTGGCAAACAAAGAAAGATTTCTTCGTGGGAAGCCTTTGCCAGCTAAGGAAAATGTTTGCACTGCCGCGGCATTGCCTGGCTGTCTCGTTTGCATTTTCCAAGGACACTTGAGGAAACAAAACTATATCAGTGCAAATTGAGTTTAATATGCAGCACCACCGTTTTTCACGCCGCAACCTCACAATGGGTCCCATTACTTCCTGCGCCCTGTAATTAAAAATTGCAAGGGAGGAGGGGAACAAATGTATGGGATTAACCAGTCCTAATTTTCATTGACAAGCTTTAAGCGCTTATCAATAATGGGATCAGAGAATCAGCTTGCGCTAAGCTTTATTTTGCCATAGTGTCAACTTCTGATGGAGAATCTCGCTCAGCTTATTAAACACACGGGCGCCTGTAGCAGCTACGGCTGCCGACGGTGTCAGGATTGGCAGCATTTCTGTGCTCTGACATCCTGGGTTGCTGCATTACTTCAGTGAGAATAATATCGGTCCCCTATATGGATTCTCAGTGTTTGGGCTCCTGGGAGCTGATTACAGGAAGAGATTAAAAAGGCTGTCTCTCACACACATGTTTAGAGGTGATGGATGACATCTACAAGGCTCAACCGTCACATATCTCTGTAGAAAAGAGAAAAATATCCTCCAATTAGACCATTGTTTGCAATTGTCTCCAAGTTATCAATTTCTTTTTTTAAAAAAAATGTATAACCTCATTGTATGCCTTGCTCTTTGCTGCACATGAGCCGTGTTTCGTTACAAAATCTTTAGGTGGTTCTAAACGTGGGAACCTGAGGAGAGGTGAAGGAGTCAGGCTTGTGATCTAATCCATCCCACCCAACATCAGGCCAAAGACAAATGTGTTTGGTCATGGATAGGCGCTAAAGACTACATCATGAATTGGAGAGCTGTATTTAATTTGCTCATCTTTCTTACATGGGATTTGCAAGCATTTGTTTCATTAAAAAGCAAATGTCAACCATACGGTGAATCCTGTCCTGCAAGTGTTATACTCAGTGGTTTTTAGGGTTGTTGGTTTTTTTAGTTTTGAAAGTGAAATGTTCAAAAACACTTCCTCTGCAACTCTGTGGAAGGGGGCTGCTGGGGCATAGTGGTTAGAGTGTCAGACTAGGACCTGGGACGACCGGGTTTGAATCCCTCATTGAAACATGGAAGTCTGCCAGGTGACCCTGGGCCCATCACAATCTCTCAGCCTAATCACAACAATCTTCATAGAATCATAGAGCTGGAAGGAACCTCTAGATGACCCTGGAGGTTCCTTCCAGCTCTATGATTCTATGAAGGTTGTCGTTGTGAGGATTAAGTAGAGGAGGGAGGAACAGTGTGAAAAGCCACTTTGGGTTCCTGATCAGGGAGAGAAGTGGGATATAAACAAATAAATAAAAGCAATTAAACACCCCCCCCAAAAAAATGTCAAAGCAACTTTTTAACTCCACAGTGCCTCAGAGTCATATTTAGCCCATGGTCAGCAGTACATAATCAAGGAACTTCTAGAATAGTCCATACTGCCCATCCATATGGTCCCTTCTAATGTTCAGCACCCTTTGTCCAGGTCATTTTTTTCTCATAATGGAAAATATTCTAGTTCTTTTCTGCCATGGCACTGTTGGCCACTGCTATTTCTAGTTTCTCTGAGTCCCACAGTGTGCTTTGTGACAAAATTCCTTTGGTTATTTAGAACGTTTGCTCAATAAGGCCAACAGTTCCAAAAGCAGGATGTGGAGAGGAGGAGAGAGATTTCTAGAACCTTGAAAAAGGTAAACTTTTCTCCCTCTCAGTACCACAGCTCGGGACCCTACATAACTAATACGTCATTAAATTATAAAACTCACTGCCATGTGGACACTAGCTTTTGGGGGGAAATTAGAAAAACACATGGAAGACTGAAGACTGATATATCGACATCCCTTAGCCTGAAAGCTAAATGCAACCACACTGTAAAGAGATCTAGGCCAGTACCAACAACAAACAACAGGGGGTGTCTGCTCCTTTCATGTTCTTTGATGTGCCAGAGGCATCTCAGTGGGTGATGGCTGGAACAGGATGCTGGTCTAGATCAGGGAAGCTTGATCCCGCTGGTTTGGCTTGCCTCCTGCTTTGCTAGTTGCAGTCGTGGGAGCTGGAAGCTCAATGCAAAGTTCATCTGCATTGTAACAGTTCAACTAAATCCAACTGCAGAAGAAACATAACTGTGTGAGAGAGATTACATATGGCTTCATCACAGCTTCATTCAACTAACAGCTTAATCTTAAAATAGTGTGACTTTCTGCTAAGTCCATTGACTTCCATTGATTTAGAAGGGCTGAACTGTGTTTAGGAGTGCCCTGTTACTATAGATTGGATCTGAAGATGCTTTTCCATTGGCATAACAGCTCTTCCATCGGTGTGGGGAGTGCCAGTACCCCACACACACACTTTGTTCCCCCCCACTAGTCATAAGGGTTCCCTGACCACAAGGAGCATAATTTCAGGGGACTCAGCAACAGAGGGAAGCCAGAAAGACTCATTCTGTAAGGATCACTCTATTCTCAGTACCCAATGTGTGTGTGTGTATGCACCCACAAAGAGAGAGACACACATAAAGAAAGAAAATATATTTAAGTTAATGTATATAACTCCAGCTCTATCTCCTTAAAGAGATAGGAGTACCAGACCACCTCACATGTCTCTTGAGAAACCTGTATAAGGGCCAAGAAGCGACAGTTAGAACTGGATATGGAGCAACTGATTGGTTTAGCATAGGAAAAGGAGTACGACAAGGATGTATATTGTCACCTTGCTTATTTAATATATATGCAGAGTACATCATGCGAAATGCTGGCCTAGATGAATCACAAGCGGGAATTAAGATTGCTGGGGAAAAGATCAACAACCTCAGATATGCAGACGATACCACTCTGATGGCAGAAAGTGAAGAGGACCTCAAGAGCCTCTTGTTCAGGGTAAAAGAGGAGAGCGCAAAAGTGAGCTTGAAGCTCAACATCAAAAAAACTAAGATCATGGCATCCAGCCCCATCACTCCTTGGCAAATAGAAGGGGAAGTCATGGAAGTAGTGACAGACTTCACGTTCCTGGGATCCCAGATCACCGCAGACTGTGACAGCAGCCATGAAATTAAAAGATGCCTGCTCCTTGGGAGGAAAGCGATGGCAAACCTAAACCACATGATAAAAAGTAGAGACATCACCCTGCCAACAAAAGTCCGCATGGTCAAAGCAATGGTATTCCCAGTAGTCATGTATGGCTGCGAGAGTTGGACTATAAGGAAGGCCGAGCGCTGAAGAATAGATTCTTTTGAACTATGGTGCTGGAGAAGACTCTTGAGAGTCCCTTGGACTGCAAGAAGAACAAATCAGTCTATCCTAAAAGAAATCAACCCTGACTGATCCCTGGAAGGCCAGATAATGAAACTGAAGCTCAAATACTTTGGCCACCAAATGAGAAGGGAGCACTCACTGGAGAAGACCCTGATGCTGGGAAAGATTGAAGGTCAAAGAAGAGGGGGACGGCAAAGGATGAGATGGTTGGACAGTGTCATAGATGCAACGAACATGAAATTGAGCAAACTTCAGAGGACGGCGGAAGACCGGAAGGCCTGGCGGGAGCTGGTCCATGGGGTCGCGAAGAGTCAGACTCAGCTGTGCGACTGAACAACAACAACAACAACATATAACTCATACATATGCACTTTAACAATTTTATTGCTCTGCTTCAGGCAGGTGCCTGCGTACGCAGAGCTAACTTTCGCAGATAAACTTAGGCAGATAACGGGAGCTGGTTATCAGAGGCAGGATAGAAAGAAACAAAGAGGAGAAGAAAACGTAACCCAAATATTGGAATCAAGAAGCAAAAAGGTTAACAAGTAAAGGGCCTATTGTTAAAAACTATATATATATAACTTAAATATTACAAAAATGTATGTATTTATTGTTAAATGATTAAAAATGATTAAAAGGTAAAGGTTCCCTTGCTCGAAAGCCAGTCGAGTCTGACTCTAGGGTTGCGGTGCTCATCTCCGTTTCAAAGCCGAAGAGCCAGCGCTGTCCGGAGACGTTTCCGTGGTCATGTGGCTGGCATGACTAAACACCAAGGCGC
>NW_015163109.1:581699-589170 GCF_001447785.1 Gekko japonicus | reverse complement strand
TGGTAAATTAAACTGTTAGTAATGTCCAATCATTCTTCTTAGGCTTCTTCTGTGAGCAGTCAAACTTCTTTTTTTAGTCCGGTTATAGGTGTTATCTATGTTAGTATGTTAGTAATGTTCCTTTGAATTTCTGTTAAAAAGCTTCTTCCGGGCACCTTCAGAACTGCTTAGTAATGTCCAATCATTCTTCTTAGGCTTCTTCTGTGAGCAGTCAAACTTCTTTTTTCAGTCCGGTTATAGGTGTTATCTATGTTAGTATGTTAGTAATGTTCCTTTGAATTTCTGTTAAAAAGCTTCTTCCGGGCGCCTTCAGAACCGCTTCTATGCGTGCTGGTTTCTTTTTCACTCCCGTTAACATGGAGGAGCTTCGTCTGTTTTCTTCTCCTTCCGGCTTTTTTCCCCATCCTCCTTCGGGTCGCTATTAACACTTTCAGTTCATATGCTATAAATCCTCTTTCTTTCTTGCCATTTTAGGAGAGTTCCAGCTTTAAGAATGGTATTTAGATTCGATTTCGCTTTTATACGCTCCCAATCTTTCCGCTGAAACCTCCTCCGCAACTGTTGACTTTTAAAAGCGCTTGCCAGGCACTTTCTCGCTGTCACAGTTCAACTTTTCTCCTTTCACAATTCCCCGTCAGATTCACAGCAATAAACAATCCAAGCAGTAAGCAGCCGGTTCTCACCCATAAGCAAACGCCCAGATCGGAAGTTCCTCCCTTCTTCTCCGCTTGTCTTTACCCAGCTCCGACATCTTGTTTTTTTTGTTTACTTTTAATAAAGTTCTTAAAGCGCGCTCCAGAGAACAAAACTTTTTCATGCTTCATTTCAAATACATCAAAGGAAATCACTACTATCCGCTTAGTCCATTCCCCCCCTCCTTTACTTTCTCGCTTATGAAGTTAGAGGATCAACCTCCTCGTCTTTTTCACTGGGGGGGGAAAGCGCTTTTAGTTCTTTTTCTCTGCATTTTGACAACTCACAGTTAAGCTGATCTTTTCTTTTTCCATTTTTTCGGATGGTCGCTTTATCACTCGGTGACGTTTGGTGGCTCCGCTAAACCCCGTAAACGGGGTCGCTCACGCAGCAAGGTCCATTGGGGCAGGGCATGGCGGGAGCCTCGGTCTCCGACCTCTCGGCCGAAAGAGAGACTCCCCCCTAGTACGCCCTAAAGCGCCCCAGATCCGAGCTCCTCTCTTCCTGAGGTGCTCGTTCAGGTCTCCGCATGTGCGGATTCCCTCCTCCACCGTGGGCGGGCGAGACGCCCTCGGGAGCGACCCAAGGATGTGTCCGCCATTCGCGGGAGCCAAACCGGAAGCCATAAATACATGTATTTTTGATCATATTTAAGTTGTTAACCTTTTCTGTTCTTGATATCAGAGGCAGGATGCCAGAGTTTAATAAACAGAGTCTGTAAATTGCACAAGAGTTATCTAATCAGGCCAAGGTCAGTTTTCTGAAAAGCAAGACCGATACAGCAGTAGCAGATCAGTGTCTAAGGGAACATGTTGAAGCCATGCTGAACGTGTTGAAGCCATGCTGAACGTGTTGAAGCCATGCTCCTCCCCCATATACTTTTATATGCTTTGAGCCCTACATCACCCCTGTGACAGGTGCTTCCTCTGCAACTGATTACCGGTGCTGAGCTCTGAGGTGGGCTGACCTGTGTCTGGACTGTAAATCCCCTCTACACCTGTGCCAATGTCACTCTTGCAGACCTGGGGATCCTGGCTGACCCTGAACTCTCAGCTCCAGGTGGGGGGATGAAACACACACCACATTGCCTCCTCACTGTGATTCCTCACCTGAATGCTCATCTGCAGCTGGCTGGTGGCTGAGAGGCACGGAATCCAGCTGTCCTTCATCGGAGGAGTCAGAGCTGTCTCCAGGGCCTGGCTGTTCCACGACACTTATTTGTACAGCCCTTGTGTAAGTATTGAAACTGCTGTGATGTATGCACTATTTGTATTTTTCTAGATTTTTGTCCCTGATGCACATGCATTGAAACACTTAGGGTTTCATCTATATCTTTTTAAAATTTATTCTATTTATATCCCGCCCTCCCCACCAGAGCAGGCTCAGGGCAGTTTACATAAAAGAGTAAAAAACACATAAAAAAGCACAATTATAAAAACATCATAGTTAGTCCTGAGCAATCATACAGTGCTAGTAACAATACTGATGGCAGTTGTAGTGTTGCACAGAGATCTAGTGGGCCATGATGGAATGATCACAGATGGGAATAGTCAGAGTTGGAGTACAGCTTATCAGATCCATTTATACTGGCCAGCGCCATAAGGTCACACCATAGATAGTCTCACGATCTGCTGAGTGATTCCAAAGCCAACTTGGGCAGAAGAAATACTATGAGGAAGCCAATAAAGAGGGGAAGACTATATGTGAGGAACCTGCAACTTTTCATTTGATAGAAATGAAATCTGCAGTATGTAGTATCGGAGCCTTTGTGATATCATCAGCTATTGCTCCAGTCCCCACTTTCATCTCAGATCTATTTGCTTGCCAGGAACCAGCATGCTTCCCATCATAAAAAAGGTCCAAGACCTCTATGCTTAACAGGGCTTTAAAAAACCTAAAGGGTCAACAATGAATGTGGGAACAACCAAAGCAGCTATTCTGTATGCATTCCCACTTTGCTTACAGCATAGCAAACTTTTTGTGACATGGCTGCAGTGCCGAGCCTTCCTGACTTTGATCTTCTACACAAGCCTGATAGCCAGCTCTCCATTTAGTTATTCCCCCCCACCCCCCGACTAATTGGTGAAATTAACCTCAGGGACTGAACTCAGGTGTCAAATGTGCAGTGGAATGCCATAGAGTGCCACAGAAGGTCATGGCAACTGTTTAACTTGGTTGGCATGCCAGCTGGGCCCTCACAAATATCTGGAGAGGAACACCAAAGGCCCATGTTAATTTGGGACTCACAAAAAATAATTCATTACACATAATGGCGATATTGGCAGCACATGCCAAATGGTGAGATCTAATGTAGCATACAGTTTCATTACGGCACAACAAAATTAATCTGTCCCTTCCCACCAGGAGGTTTAAGCAAAAGCAATGGGGAAAGAGATGCAGGCAAAAAGCAGCAATTCATTAATGAAATGAAGACATGCAAAATAATTAGGCTTATAACAATAGCTTAGAGAGCAAAATTAACCCCTTTATTTACTACCAATTATGTGCAACTGAGCACTGGTGACTTAGATGGGATATTGCTTTTACAATGATTTTTTTTTCTTATTGAGACTCTGGCATGCATTTATTTTGCTCAGAGAAAACTGCTGTTAAAATATAATAATGTCTGTTTTCTTTTCAAATGAAGTTGCCAATGGAGGTCAATTCTATTTGCCGAATCAACAGCAAATGCAAGAGTTAACTCAGAAGAAAGAAGGATACAGCACTATCCTAAGTGGTGCAGAGTAACTTTGTGTAATTAATAATATTGCAACTAAGGGACTCATCTAATTCAATGAAGGGACAGGACTTTCTTTTATAGCTGAAAGGAGTAATGATCATTCTTTGGCATCTCCTGCAGTTGATGTGTCTCCTACTCACAGAGTCCCTCAATTTCAGCTTTCTGGCTTTCTCCCTGGGAACCATTGACTTGTATGGGGCAAAGGCAGTGACACCAGAAAGTTGGGCAGGGGAATGCAGGTAGTCAGTGGCAGGGCACAGGAAAGATTAAGGGCTTTCTTTGACCATTTCCACAGTAGTGAAATTCCCCACATTGACATTTTTAAAAACTGTGCGTTATGTGAAATTTTCCACAGTAGATTTTTTCTCACCAGGTGCAAACCCGAAGTTTTCTCCTTACCCCGCATTTTCGGAACACATCACCTACTATAACTGGAGACAACTGGGATCAGACCAGAGACCTTCTGCCTATAGAGCAGCTGCTCTACCACTGAGACACGGCCTCTCCTACACATCAGTTTTTGAAACTGAAGCATTTCTTCCAGCCTGCCAGTGATGCTCTTATCCAATTATTTGGCCGGTGTAGCACCACATTTTTGATGAATCTTTGTTGGTACTTTTGTTTCAGATTTAGCTGACAAGCTTTTAAATAAATGTACTTGGGTGCAATCCCCACGGTAGTAACAATATTCATTGGTATTGATTAAGTGGGAATTTTAAAGACAAATGTTTTTTTTTAAGTATGGATTTTATTATTTGTATTTTTATTTATTGAGTAGTGTTGGCATATTACTACCCTGGCCCTGTGCCCCTTTTACAACTCATTAAATTAAGTGGGTGTTATATGAATCTACTGGCTCGAAAATCCTCTGATTCGAGGATAAATATTTGCTAGCAGGGGCTCAGAGCCAGGAGCAATTCCTTCTGTGGGAAATAATATATATAATTCTGCATTGTTAAAACATATTGCCCATTTGCACTTCTGAAGTGCTAGCCAACCAATGCATCGTGACTTGCTGTGGGCTCTTCTAAGGGTCTAAACTATTTGTTCTGCCATACAGATAAGCTGATGTTGCTTAGCACTGAAAACATGATCAATGCTGCTAAGGCTGGTTAAAGGGAATCCCAATACTCATTCAGATTTTGGACAGCAGTTTGATTGGCTGCTCCTGGCTTGAAGGGGTTCTGGCTCAAGCAGCATCTTCCACTGCAATAGGTAAGCACTACGAGGTGAAGGAGAGATACCAGTATAAGTGTCTCAAAGCAGCATGGCTGCCCCTTTCTAGCAATTGCATTTGCATCCTTTCTCCAAAGAGCCCAGGGCAGAGTACATAATTCTCCTTTGTTTTCTTATCACAAAACCCCCGTGAGGCATTTTGAGAGTTTGACTAGGTTGGGTTCCTTGAACCCAGGTCTCCACAGATCTAGTTCAATTCTCCAATCCAGAAATGAGATTTTATGTCTATCTATTGGGATAATAGCTTGAGTAAAGGGAGCCCAGCACCTCTGGCCTAAAAGGCAGGGTTAGATGTCACAGTAGCTTTACTGGTAGAAACTGCTACTGAATCTATCCATGTCTTTTCTCAATCTGATTGAGTCTGTGGGCACTTTGGGCATTTTGAGAATGAGGAGTAGACACTATCACAAAATGAGTGCTGCAGTATTCAGTCACAAAATGGCTCCCATGGGGTATAGGGTGAGTCATAAAATGTTGGGGGGTTGCATCACCCTACAATGGGAGGCAGCTGTTTCTGACTGGGTGTTCCTTGGAGACACAGAGGTGATGCCTCCTGGGTTCTGCTGAAGCAGATGAGGAACAATGAGGTAGAGAAAAGCCATGACTGGCTCCTTCCTGTGGGAAAGGGATGCTTTGTCAAAGAAGCAAATGAGCCCCAGGACATACATTGGTGGGTGCCATGGCACTCACCAGTGCCATGTTGTGGACCACTGGTTTAGCAAAACTTAGAAGCACAGAAACATGGAACTGGAAGAGACCCAAGGGTTGTCTAGTCCAACCTCCTGCACAATGCAGGAAATTCATAGGTACTTGAAAGATCTTTCTGTTCCTGTAAGAAGTCTTTCCAAATGCTGTCTAAACTCTTTCTTTCTCTCTTTCTCTCCCTCCCTCCCCCCCCCTTCTGTTTTCGTGCTTGGATTGTTTGCACAATGTCATTGGTTTGTGTCATGAGGATTTGTTAATGTTTTTACTTGTAAACTACATTGAATGTATGGCTAAACTATGTATAGGGATGAGTGCAGAGTTAAATAAGTAAAGAATTTCCTAATGTTAACCATTATATCTAAAGAAAGATGCATATCTGCATCGTGCATACCAGATGCTATTATTTTCCCATAAAGTGGAAAATGTTTGTGAGGCAAGTCAATACGTTCACTTGGTTATTTTTCTAGATAAAAGATAGTGTGAGAATCATCCAGTTCTCTTTAAACGTTTTTCTATTGACTATTTTATAGACTGATTCTGGGCATTAGTATGCTGAAAGATCATTACCGCTGTAAATCAGTCACAATCGGTACCTACAGTCACAGTGTCAGAAGCCAGAAAAACAAACTCAACTTTTTTTTCTCTCCAACAGAAGCTCCTACTAGAATGACATCCACAAGGTAACATGGCAAGTTGGCAACGCTGCAAACTATTATGATTATTAGCGCTGTTTTCTTGTATTGGATCCAAATAGGCTCTTCAGCTCATAGAACATCTATGCCTCTTCCGCAAGAGTTCTGAGTTGGGAAAAAGTGACACTGAACCTAACAATGTTCTTTCCCTTGCACAAACTCCTTGCACAGGCACAAAGAAGGGACCAGTGGTTGAGCTGGTCTCTTATTGCACTGTGTGAAGTTTGGAGCAAACTGTTGTTCAAGCATTAGCACAAGCAACTTTTTACGCCATCCCGTTATTCATATAATGTCACCTCTATACATGGCAGATTACACGAATACCTGTACAAAGTCCCTGCCCTGAGGAGCTTGCAGTCTAAATTTAGAGGGCCAAGAGGACTGAGAAAACCAATGATAGAGGAAAAACAGAGAGAGAGAAGCAAGTGTGATGAGGACTAAGTACCCGCAAATACAGTAAAGTACATTTAGGCTCCTGTTTCACGGTGATTTTGATTTATCATGCAGTTTATGCACAAACCTATGTTTATTCTTTTCATTTACTAGAATAACCAAAGGATTTGAGAGTCATCCTAGTTAATGGATGGATTTGTCCAAGTTGCTAGATCTGCAGAGAACACTACATGAGTATTCAGGCAGCATGCCTAAAAACATAGGATGAGGAAGAGGCTATTGTTGGAAGAAGAGGTGGAGAAATTGGTCTGGACCACCTGCTGAATTACTGCCCTTCCACAGCCTGCAGTTCAGCGTCTTAACCACTTGAGCCACCGCAGCTCCTGTGATGAGGACTAAGTACTCGCAAATACAGTAAAGTACATTTAGGCTTCTGTTTCACTGTGATGTTGATTTATCATGCAGTTTATGCACAAACCTATGTTTATTCTTTTCATTTACTAGAATAACCAAAGGATTTGAGAGTCATCCTAGTTAATGGATGGATTTGTCCAAGGAACTAGATCTGCAGAGAACACTACATGAGTATTCAGGCAGCATGCCTAAAAACATAGGATGAGGAAGAGGCTATTGTTGGAAGAAGAGGTGGAGAAATTGGTCTGGATCTGTATGAAAATGCAAGGTGGAGCAAACTTGGCTTGACTTGTGGTTGACCCCTTAGCTGGCTGGCTTGCTTTGTGAAGATCTGCTTGAAGGCTAAGAACTCGTTAAATGCTTCAGCTGTGTTGTGCTTAGCAAAGAATGAGATAATTATTGTGGTAAGTGATTGTAGCAAGGACAAAGGTTTATTAGGAATACCAATTATAGCCACCAGAAGGTTCTTCAAGAAGAAGAAGAAGAAAAGAAGAGATTGGATTTCTACCCCGACCTTCACTTGGAGTCTCAGAGCGGCTTACAAACTCCTTTCCCTTCCCCTCCCCACAACAGACACCCTGTGAGGTGGGTGGGCTGA
>NW_015163109.1:579696-579848 GCF_001447785.1 Gekko japonicus | reverse complement strand
TTAGTTCAAGATGGGTAGCCATGTTTGTCTGTAGCAGTAGAAAAGAGCAAGAGTCCAGTTGCACCTTAAAGAATAACGAAATTTGTGGCAGAGTGTGAGCTTTCGTGAGTCACTGCTCACTTCTTCAGACAGAGCTAGAATGTGAGTCCATC
>NW_015163109.1:579390-579573 GCF_001447785.1 Gekko japonicus | reverse complement strand
TTGCCAGTTGCCACATATTCTTCTGCCTTTCTTCCAGAATGGTTAAACTCATTTTATCCACCCTAGGGAGTAATAGAGGCTGATAACCAGGGCTATTTTGGGGCAGGAACGCACAGGAACGGAGTTCCAGCTGGCTCCCGAGTTGGCCACGCCCAGCAGGAACTCATTAGCATAATAGGTCAC
>NW_015163109.1:541978-579359 GCF_001447785.1 Gekko japonicus | reverse complement strand
GATTGGCTACTTTAGGGGTGTGTGGCCTAACATGCAAAGGGGTTCCTGCTACCAAAAAAGCCCTGGGTTTTGACAACAAACAAGGTAAACAGAATAAGAAGCAAAAGGTGGGTGTGGCTGGATGACCACACTTCTGGTAACATGGGGGTACGGCCTAGTATGCTAATGAGCTGTGTTGTCAGGGGTGTGGCCTAATATGCTAATGAGTTTCTGCTGTTGGGTGTGGTCTATTATGCTAATGAGTTCCTGCTGGGCTTTTTCTACAAAAAAGGCCCTGCTGATAACCATGATTTGTCCACCAAACCTACTGAATCTTCTATATAGGGCAAGAATCTGAACCTGGGTTCCCTGCAACCAAGCCAAGCCATTATAGCACACTGGCTTCTCCCAAATTTCAGAAACCTTTAATAGCCAAAGTGGTGCATTTTTGCAGGTTTTGGCCCTTTGGTTAAGTCAAGGAGTGCCAGGCTAGAATTCAGACTCAGAAGTGTTCTGTACTTTCCCAGTGCTGCGCTCTCAACAAACCTCCCCAGCTACCACCAGGGAAGAATCAGTGCTGTAACAAATCTCTCTTCAAATTTATCTACAGCAACATGCTTCGGTGTTTTCTTGGCTGGAAACCAATAGCTTTGTATGTCCTGAGGACAAAGCAATGTTGATTGTTGCTTTTGGATAGGATTTTTTTATTTCTTGCTGTTACCCAAAACAGTGGATCATTGCCAGACCCTTTTGGATCTTCCCAAGGATTATGTAGCATAGTCTCAAGGTATGCAAAGACACAACTGCCTCCAACATAGATATGAAACAAATATTCCAACACCCCCCCAAAAAAAATTCTAATTACTTCCCCCTTTCTAGGGTAGCCTCCTGATTCTAAATGTGTCCTACCTGACAGTCAAACCCTTCTATACAGAATAAGCACTGGCACATTCTGCCTCTGAGAAGGGCCAGGGGTTCAAGCTACAAAAGCAGAGTCATCCTCCCACAGTTATTTGGATGGCTGCTTGGCTTTGAAAAAGGAAGCACAAAGAGTTCTGTTACTCGCCACACAAGTCTTGCTGCATCATAGAGATCAAGCTGCATGAAGGTTGTTGGGAGGTAGACCAGGCTTTGACTCTCGAAAGCTCATACCCCAAAATCTTGTTGGTCTCTAAGGTTCTCCTGGACTTGAATCTGGCTCTTACATTGATTTCAGAAGGCTAGACAGGAGTCACTCTGCAAAGAATTGCACTATAAATAACTTATAGACAGAGGCACAAAACAGGAGAAGGCATAAGGAGCCATTTTTTGAATGGAAACACTCCCCCCACACACACCACTTCCCCACCATGATTTACCCCCATTTTGTTTACTTTGAAGTTCAACAAAATACTGCATACACGTGGTCTCTCTGAATTCGAATTTAATACAATTGTTTGGACCAGAGGTCATTTCGGGGGGGAACTTTTTTCTACAAAAAAGGCCCTGCTGATAACCATGATTTGTCCACCAAACCTACTGAATCTTCTATATAGGGCAAGAATCTGAACCTGGGTTCCCTGCAACCAAGCCAAGCCATTATAGCACACTGGCTTCTCCCAAATTTCAGAAACCTTTAATAGCCAAAGTGGTGCATTTTTGCAGGTTTTGGCCCTTTGGTTAAGTCAAGGAGTGCCAGGCTAGAATTCAGACTCAGAAGTGTTCTGTACTTTCCCAGTGCTGCGCTCTCAACAAACCTCCCCAGCTACCACCGGGGAAGAACCAGTGCTGTAACAAATCTCTCTTCAAATTTATCTACAGCAACATGCTTCGGTGTTTTCTTGGCTGGAAACCAATAGCTTTGTATGTCCTGAGGACAAAGCAATGTTGATTGTTGCTTTTGGATAGGATTTTTTTATTTCTTGCTGTTACCCAAAACAGTGGATCATTGCCAGACCCTTTTGGATCTTCCCAAGGATTATGTAGCATAGTCTCAAGGTATGCGAAGACACAACTGCCTCCAACATGCATATGATACTCGCCACACAAGTCTTGCTGCATCACAGAGATCAAGCTGCACGAAGGTTGCTGGGAGGTAGACCAGGCTTTGACTCTCGAAAGCTCATACCCCAAAATCTTGTTGGTCTCTAAGGTTCTACTGGACTTGAATCTGGCTCTTACATTGATTTCAGAGGGCTAGACAGGAGTCACTCTGCAAAGAATTGCACTATAAATAACTTATAGACAGAGGCACAAAATAGGAGAGGGCATAAGGAGCCATTTTTTTGAATGGGAAACACTCCCCCCACACACACACCACTTCCCCACCATGATTTACCCCCATCTTGTTTACTTTGAAGTTCAACAAAATACTGCATACACGTGGTCTCTCTGAATTCAAATTTAATACAACTGTTTGGACAGATAGCAGGAAATTACAGTAAAGCCTGTGAACATCCAATGAAGTAGCAAAAGCATCAGAATGTGCAGGAGAGTTGGAATGAGACTGGAGACAGCAGGTAAAGCCATGGTACACTCAGGGGCAGACTGGGAGAGGAAAACAACCCTAGCAAAAAGGGGCCCCCCTTAGCCCCCCCAAAAAGGAGTGAGTGAGAAAAAGCCAGCTTTAAGAAAGGCAGTGTCATGGCATCCTCTTGGCCTGCCTAGCCAGCCCATTCCACCTTGATTTGGCCGGGCACCACCTTTTGCCACAGCTTTGCCACCCTTTTCACCACTATGCTGGCTCAGCCCAGGGGGGAGCAAGCTATCCACCCACCAGGAAAAATCCTAGTGACTGACTGTAATGCCCAATCTGCCCCCTGGATACAGCAATACCTTCTCCTTGAACACAACTGAGTTCCAAATTTGAATCTTGGATCCTGTTTTCTAGCTACCTAACTACCTCTCTAATTCTATCCTTCTCCAGAGCAGCACAACAACTCAGATTGGCAATCATGATCCTCCCTCACATGTTACCGCCTTATATTGTGCTTCTCTTTCGTCGATAGATTGCAGATGGTTGCTCTACAGCAGTGGATTTCAAATGGCATTCCCAGAAACCCTGAGATTCCTCAGAAGTGGTTATCAGGGGTTTCGCAAGATGGAGATCAGGAATAGCAGACAAGTTTCCTTGAAGGACAATTTGCTCACTGCTATGATGGCAGCCACAGGAGAATGTAGGGTGTGTTTAGGTAATGCATTCAGTTCCAGTGGGGTATGTGATGATCAGGAACTAAGTGTGCAGGCCAAAATACTGTGTAAAGAAAGCATTATTTCAAAACAGGATCCACCAGCAGAGACAATGAGATGCCCCAGTGGATGTCCATATGACAAGCTGGAGAAAATAGCTGCCCTGGAGACATCTGAACATAAAAGCACCTGCCTGCCTTCTTTCCATGTCTTTGTCATTTCCCCTCTCCTTAGCCCCCTTTGAAAACTATTCACTGTGCAGTCTTCTTTCTTACAGCCACCCATGGTCACCACAACACGGAGGGTCATGTCAGCACAGCAACTCAAATGCAACCTGGTAAACAGCGCTAGATGAAGGAATGGGTTCAGTTGTCATTGAAACAGTTGGCTGTCTCCCACTGAGATCAATAAGAACAGAATCGTGTCCTTACCAAGGGTTTATCAAAGCAGCAATGTGTGATTTAATTGTTTGTTTTTTCAAGTGGTGAAAGGGAAAATTCCACTAGGTTTGTTTTTAGCTAACTATTTATTCTTTCAGGATAACTATTACAAGTCACCAGCACTGTCCTATAAAAATATACAATACCCAGGGAGAGAGTATTGCAGATGGCATGGGGTTCTAGTAAGCAGTGATGCAATGCAGGAAAGAATCCAGTCCAAACTCCTTGATACTCACATTGAGAATCTAGGAGTCAGAAACATGGATATTCTTCCCGAAGGGGAGGATCTGGAGGACCGGTTTCTTTTTGGTAAATAATATACATGGCGTGCCCAAATTCCTAGGTATAATCCTCTGCATCTCCAGTTAAACAATCTCAAATATTAGATTAGTGAGAAAGAGCCTTCGAACGTGGAGCACTGCTACCAATCAAAAGTGATCAAGATGGACCAATGGTCTAGCTTGGTGCAAGAAAGCTTCATAGTGTTACCTCTGGCTCTGGTGTTGTTTGTTCCCCATTTCACCAATTAGTAAGAAGTTCCAAGGTGGGTTCCCTTTGGAGGTCATAAAAAGGTAAAGGTAAAGGTTTCCCTTGCTCGAAAGCCAGTTGAGTCCGACTCTAGGGTTGCGGTGCTCATCTCCGTTTCAAAGCCGAAGAGCCAGCGCTGTCCGAAGACGTTTCCGTGGTCATGTGGCCGGCATGACTAAACACCAAGGCGCACGGAACGCTGTTACCTTCCCACCGAAGTGGTACCTATTTATCCGCTTGCAATTTCTTGCTTTCGAACTGCTAGGTTGGCAGGAGCTGGAACTAGAGACGGGAGCTCATTCCGTCATGCGGCTCGCTCGGGTCTTGAACTGCTGAACTACTGACCTTCCACAGCCTGCAGTTCAGCGTCTTAACCACTTGAGCCACCGCAGCTCCTTTGGAGGTCATAGACCATTGAAAATGTATGGTGTTTTTGTTGTATTTGTTGTACTGGTTTACCAGTGTAAATATAAAGCACCCTGACCTGGATAGCTCAGGCAAACCTGATCTCATCAGATCTCAGAAGTAGGGTTGGTCTTGGTTAGTATTTATATGGGAGACCACCAAAGAATACCAGGGTCATGACACAGAGGCAGGCAATGGCAAACCACCTCTGAACATTTCTTTCCCTGAAAACCCTATGAGATTGTCATAAGTCAGCTGTGACTTGACATCAAATATATATATATGAGAGAGAGACAGAGAGAGAGAGAGAGAGAGAGAGAGAGAGAGAGAGAGAGATCTCAAGTGGAGGCAATGCAGCACTCCCCTCCAAGAGATCTAGCACCCAGAGAGATCCAGCATCCCCAGGTTGCTTCATTCTCTCCCAACAGAGTCTATTGCTTTCTTTCTATAATTTTAGCATTAAAATGCAATTTATTTTCATACACATCTGCCTGCTTCCCTCTGCCAAGGGTGGAGTCACAAGAGCCAGTTTGGTGTAGCGGTTAAGGGCTAAACTGGAGAACTGAGTTTGATTCCCCACCTCTCCACATGCAACCAGCTGGGTGACCTTGGATCAGCCACAGTTCTCTCAGAGCTCTCTCATCCCCTTCCTACCTCACAGGGTGTCTGTTGTGGGGAGAGAAGGGAAGGAGACTGTAGGCTGCTCTGAGACTCGGAGTGAAGGGCAGGGTATAAATCCAACTCTCCTCCTCCTCCCACCCCGCAATCCCTGATGGCTACTTGACCATCAAGGCCCATTGAGGTCGGATACCTACAATCATTAAAATACATTACCATTCCCTCTGACATCTAGGATGGACTGAGCTGCAGAGATCAGAAGCCAGACTCTTTACAGTACATCCATCTGCCTAAGCTATTTGTTACCTTGTACCTGTTCATAGCAGTTTCTGCGTAAGCAAGCTTTTCTGCTTAATAAGAAGCATACCATTTCCAGTAGCAGTTGGCAATTGCATTCTGCGCTGCAGCACAGGCAAGGCTTGTTCCCCTTTCTTTACATATTATTTATTTATTTTATTTGTTGGGATTTTTACCCCGCCCTCCCCACAAAGTTCATTTTTTTGGACCCAAGGCAGCTTACATAATTCTTCTCTCGACTCCATTTTATCCTCAAAACAACCCTGCTAGGTAGGTTAGGTTGAGAGAGTATGACTGGGCCAAGGCCATCCGGTGAGCTTCCACGGCACAAGTGGGGATTTGAACCGGGGTCTCCCTCATACTAGTCTGACACTCTTAACCACTGCACAACACAGATCGTATCTTTTTTCCATAATCAAAACTGTTTGACCCTCCCTGGACTGAAAGACATCAGATTGGCCTCTGCTAGGGCCACGGCCTGTTCAGTAGCAGCTCCAGACTGGTGACCCCGCAATCCCTGATGGCTACTTGACCATCAAGGCCCATTGAGGTCGGATACCTACAATCATTAAAATACATTACCATTCCCTCTGACATCTAGGATGGACTGAGCTGCAGAGATCAGAAGCCAGACTCTTTACAGTACATCCATCTGCCTAAGCTATTTGTTACCTTGTACCTGTTCATAGCAGTTTCTGCGTAAGCAAGCTTTTCTGCTTAATAAGAAGCATACCATTTCCAGTAGCAGTTGGCAATTGCATTCTGCGCTGCAGCACAGGCAAGGCTTGTTCCCCTTTCTTTACATATTATTTATTTATTTTATTTGTTGGGATTTTTACCCCGCCCTCCCCACAAAGTTCATTTTTTTGGACCCAAGGCAGCTTACATAATTCTTCTCTCGACTCCATTTTATCCTCAAAACAACCCTGCTAAAATGAGCCCTCATGGGTCTTACATTTCCAACATTTATTTGACATAGTCTGGTTCATATTTGCAATTTTCTTCGGAGTCATGTACCACCTATACATCATTTTATAACAATTCTCTTTGACATTGGTACAAGGCGATATCTTAATAGAATTTTTCCACAAATATTCCCAAGTTTCAATAGACACTTCCTTATTCATATTTATTGCCCATTTTATCATTTGCTCTTTCACAGTTTCATCTTCAGTAAACCATTTTAACAACACTTTATACATTTTAGAGATATTTTTTCCCCCTTTACTTTCCCAAACATTTTCCATTTCATTTTTTTCCTCTCTAAAACCATAATTTTTTTTGTCTGATCTAAAAAGATCATAAATCTGCATGTATTTCAACCATTCATAATCATATTGAATTTCATTCTGCTTTTTCATTACCCATTCTGTTCCCTCTTTTTTAATTAAGTCTTTATATGGCAACCAGTCCTTACCTCTCTGTCTTGAGTAAGATTTTAACACTTCTACCGGTACAATCCATAATGGTCTTACATCACTGAAATATTTTTTATATCTCAGCCATACCACAAATAATGCTTTTCTCACCACATGAAGCTTAAAAAAGCTATCCATTTTTGTCTTATCATACCACAAATATGCATGCCAACCAAACCTACAATCATGGCCTTCTAGCCCCAATAGCTTATCATTCTCCAATTTCACCCATTGTTCCATCCAGGTTAGACAGACCGCTTCATAATAGAGTCTAAGATTTGGTAGCTGTAATCCTCCTCTTTCTTTGGCATCACAGAGTATTTTCATCTTAATTCTCGGTTTCTTGCCTGCCCAAACAAACTTTGATAGTTCTTGCTGCCATTTAAGTAGCATATCCGTCTTGTGAAGTATTGGTATTGTTTGGAACAGGAACATCAAACGTGGTAATGCATTTTAACTTTTAACGGAAGCCACCCTGAGCCTGCTCTGGCGTGGAGGGCGGGATACAAATTGACATAAATAAATAAATAAATTAGCAGATCTCCAGCCACCACATGGAGGTTGGCAACCCTAAGTGGGAACCTCAGCAGTCAGCATGGTAGAGCACTTGGCAATAGTGTAGGTTTGCCAGGTCCTTACGAGCTGCTGTTGGGGGGCTCCAGCCTGCTTTCTGGGATCTTCTTTTGTCCTCAAAACCATAGAGTTTGCCCAAAAACTAGAGTGTCACCCCCCAACATCCCCAATGTGATGACACCACTTCCGGATTCAGGGTGGGGTTTCCCCCGCCAGCCAGCTGGTCAGCAGCAGATTGAAGCCCCGAAAATCAGGGGAAACCCAGCCTGGACTGGGGGTTTGGCAACCCTACAATAGTTCTAGACTATGAAGAGTCATCATGACTTGGATAGCCCAGGCTAGCCCAGTCTCATCAGATCTTGGAAGCTAAGCAGGGTTGGCTGTGGCCAGTATTTCGATGGGAGACCACCAAGGAAAACCAGACTCATGACAGGGAAGCAGGCAATGGTGAACCACCTCTGAATGTCTCTTACTTGAAAATCCTACAGGGTCCCCATAAGTAGGGTTGCCAGCTCTGGGATGGAAAATCCCTGGGGACTTTGGGGGTAGATCTGGGAGATGGCAGAGTTTGAGGAGGGGAGGGACCTCAGCATGGTACAATACCCTAGAGTCCACCATTCAAAGCAGCCATATTCCCCAGGGGATATGTTACAACAAACAGGACCACGGTGTATAATAGCCAGTAAAACAGTAAATCACCGTGTACAATTTAACAATATTTGTTAGTTTTTACATGCAATGTTTAGAATTCAATTATTAACAAGATTACAACAATAACACTACGATATACGATATAAAGTTTAGCAGTACATACGATATAAAGTTTAGCAATACAGTTACTAGTTACAGAGAAACGACGGAGTTCTAGTACACTATCCGTTTGCGTGTCCTTCATCAGGTTTGTCATTCTGTAATTATTTCTTCATTAGCATGAAGTGCTGCAAGCCATATTTCAAAATGCTAGTTCTTATACAAATTTTGATGTATGCTACCCCGCTTAGATTCTGGTGACTGGGGAGCTCCTATAGCAAGCTCTAATGTGACTGGGTCTACAGCATATAATAATTGGCTAAGCTTCCCTCAGTCTGAGGGAATGCTGTAGCCCCAGTCACATTAGAGCTTGCTATAGGAGCGGTAGCGTACATCAAAATTTGTATAAGAACTAGCATTTTAACTAACTAGCAAAAACTAACAAATATTGTTAAATTGTACGTGGTGATTTACTGTTTTACTGGATATTCTCCAGGGGAGCTGATCTCTGTCAGCTGGATATCAGTTGTAAAAGCAGGCGATCTCCAGGTCCCACGTGGAGGCTGGCAACCCTACCCATAAGTCAGCTGTGACTTGACAGCCCAAAAAAAAAAGGAAGAAAGGAAGGAGAGTCAGAACTAGGTGAGCAGGGAGTTATTCATAGTCTGTTCCCAGAGCTCATCCTTTTTGTGCCACTGGGGGACAGAAATTCTTCCCCCAAAAGATTCCTTGAAGGCTCCAGCTTGTAATAGCAAAGGAACCTTTATACTCAGAGGCAGTATTCTTCTGCATAACAGATGTTAAGCACTCTTAACTTAGGGTTTCCAGCCTCTGGGTGGGGCCTGGGGTTTTCCTGAGAATACAAGTTTTCTCCAGACTAAAGAGATCAGTTCCTCTCAAGAAAATGGCTGCTTTGGGCGATGGACTCTGTGGCATAACATCTCCACTGAGCTCCCTCCCCAAACCCTGCTAGTGCTGCCAAATCCCCACGGGGGGCGGATTTCCCCCCGCTTTGGAGGCCCGATTTCCGCCGCCACAGAATCGGGCCCCGGGGGAAACCCCACCCCGGTGTGCACGTCAGCCGGATGTGACGTGATGACACCGGGCACGCTGGGGGTGGGGCCACAGCCATTTGAGGGGAAAACAGAGAGCACGCTGAGGACGCCGAGCGGGAGTCCCCCGCCGCGAGGTAAAAACAATTTGGCAACCCTAAACCCTGCCCTCCCCAGCCTCCTACCCCAAATCTCTAAGAATTTCCAGAATTCCCCTTTGGCCACTATGAGAGAAGATTGTGTATTTTTCATCCCTGTTGTTTTTTTCACCCTGACCCTCATTTTGATTTTTTGTCACTCGTGTGAATCAGCCTCAGAATTCTTTATTTCTTCCTGTTTCCTTCAAATGAAATTCCCCCATAAAATATATACATAAATGCACGGATATGAGTGTTGGATCCAAAACCGCTGTTCCACCAGCATAATGACACTTCTGATAGTGGAACAGCAATTCTGTTAGTCAGTAGAGTGGATTTTGCAGATTCTGCTTTCCTGCTACAAGCCCCACATTTCACCCAGTCATGGTTAGTGATGGTCTCCCCACTGCATTAATAGAATGGGGGCTGCAGTGGGAAGAGGGGTGCAGGAAGTTCCGTTTCCCAGCCACTGCCCACAGCACTTTGCAGCCAGCCCATCTATCATACATGTATGGATAAATGATGTACATCTGTAAATATTGTATAAATTTGATATAAAACATACAATATGCATTAGCTGACATAGTCTTTTAAGTATGCTGGTCTCTTCTGTTCTCTGGTGGAGCGGTGGACCTCGGGGGCTGGGGCCGAGATCACGGGTACTGTACTTGTCGGTTCTGGGGAAGGACTGTCGGCTGCGGGGGCCGCTGCGGGGGTCAGTGTGCTGCTAGATTCCTGGCTAGCCGCTGGTTCCGAGGTGTTGCTGTTCTCTCTCAGTTGCGTTGGAGTGGCCGCCTCTGGTGCCCCGGGTCACAGATCATCTTCTAGGCTGTTGTCCGGTGTGTCCGGGTCTGTTAGCAGGAGGCAGCAGTATAGTTGATCAATGTGCCGCCTCCACAGCTGGGGGGCGTGGGGTCGAAGACTTTGAGGTGTCCCAGAGCGACAGCCATGACTCTCAAGTAGGGTGGGGAGCGATGTCCTTGGGAGTGGGGCACGTTGCGGTGCTGCTCGTGAGCGATGTGTGGCGCGGAGTCCTGCAGAGCGGTGCTCGATGCTGGGCTGTCGGTAGAGTCAGATTCACTCATCAGGACCCCACCTTCGTCGCCAGTATAAAGTACTGAGACTGATGCATGGAGGAGTGATTTCAGCTCATACTTTATTATATACAGGAGAACTTGAGATGCTGTAGCCGGGCCAGAGGCCGGCTTATATCCCCATAGCAAACCACACCCAACACACACACACACACACACGTGATAGGATATTTACAGTGCGCCCAAGTCCCATAGGTTCATTCTCGGATCCTAGCCATCCAATAGGTGCACCCTAGGATCCATTCAGGCTATTGTCTCTGGAAGCGAACCTTGGGCCATTCACATGGTCACATGCGGACCTGACCGCATGCACGGTTTCTCCGAGTACACAACAATTGGTTAAGGCCTTGGTCTCTATGTCCTGTTTCTTGACCCACCGGGGCAATTGTTTGGCCAATGTATGGAACAGGATGCTGGACTAGATGGATTACTAGTCTGATCCAGCAAGGCTTTTTAATGTTCGTACGTTCTTATTTGGTTTTCCCTAGCTTCATCGGGAAAAAGAGTGCTGGTCTTGATAAACTTTATGCCTGATTTAGCAGGGCAATTCTTTGGGCTCATCTTCAATTGTTTTAAGTAAAATTATTTGCATAACACAGATCTCAACTTTCCAGCAAATCAGGAAAAGTAAACCACAATAATAATGCCTGCTGATTATTTGGATTTTAGAGCTTCTGCACATAAAAAGAGAGCATCAGGAATCATAAAATGTCATTGTTAATTCTACCCCCTTTCCTTGAAAGACAAAATGCATAAAAAGCAAGCACAGAGAATAGCGATTTACCTTACATGTCACCTTGCTGTAGTTACTGCTGAAACGTTTTTAACCCTATGGGAATCCTTGTTTGTATCTACTAGAAAATGCAGCAGTGATCAAGCAAGATGCAGACGGCAAGAAAAACGGAAAGATTTTTCAGTTCTGTGCGCACATGAGCTTCTGTTAAAAACAAACAGCCTAATCTGAAAGCCAAATTACGGGTGGAAATTAGAAGAACACGAAGAAGAATCATAGCCATTTGCCCATGGGAAATTTTTCCTTTTTGCAAGGAGGTGAAATGGGACAAAGTCATCAAAATGGAGATGGTGGCAGAAACAAAACAAAAAGGCAATTGCAGTGGGAGAGCCATGTGGCATAGTAGACTATCAGACACAGATCATTTTCACGCTTGATTTATGGTAGCATCTGATAGCTGATAGTGCAGAAAAGAAAGTAAAGGACAAGTGTGGCTGTGGCCCAGTGATGCTCCCTTGCTCTGCTTACAGGAAGTCCCAGGTTCTGTCCCAGGAATGTCCAATCAAAGGATCTCAGGACATAGGTGCTGGGGGAGACCTTTCTCTACCTGAGACCCTGGAAAACTGCTGCCAGTGTCAGAGCAGACCATGCTCTTTTTTTTAATTATTGAAGGGCTCCATCTTTTGTAGCTGTTTCACACACTGTTTCTAGGCTGAAGATGGTTTCATGAATTATCATGTTAGGCAGCTCAGTGTTTGTGTTATGCTGTTTTAGTGCCCTGGATTGTTCTTAAGAGCTTTTTAAAATGGCTTGTTTTTAATGGTTTCTTTTCATGCAATTTTTAATAGTACCATTTTACTTGTGAGCCACCTTGAGCAGGTCTCTGGAGAGAGAACATATAAAGTTTCTGAATAAGTAAAATAAATCTTTCTGAATGATATTATATATTGCATAAACAACATCAGTCAACAATAGGCTCTCATCTCAAGGACAACAAATCTATACTGGCTGCCTTAAAATCTCCTACTATTCAGGAAAGTGTCTGCACATGAAGCTGCCTTCTGCCAGCCCTGCACACCACAACTCCTCTGTGCATTGTCTGAGCATGTGGGGAGGGGCAGTGGGCACAAGTGTGCTGGACCTGCCCCCAGTGATGGAAGGAGCTGCCTTATGGCAATCCAACAGGATTTTCAAGGCAAGAGACTTCAGAGATGGTTTATTCAGATGGGCATGAACCAGCTGATGAACTAAAGTTTGTCACAAATTTTGGGCGGTTCATGGTTTATGAAGCAGTGCTTGAGAACTGAAGAATCACCATGAACTTTCACGAATTTTTATGCAGTTCATGGTGGTTCGTGAAGTGCAGAAAGTGGGGGTTTAAACCCCCGCTTTCTGCTCCCCATGAAAAGCTGCAGGGAGCAGAAAGCAAAGGCTTAAATGGCTCTGAGCCTGGGGCTAACTAAGGCTGGCTGCCCAAGAAAGCCCCTGTAAACAGCTGATCTGCACAGAGCAAACTGTTCCGTATGACTCAGCTGTTTAAAGGAGCTTTCTTGAGCAGCTAGCCCCTGAAACCCCTTTGAACAGCTGAGCTGCAGGGAGCAGGCTCAGCTGTTTCATCCCAAATCTCATGAACCTGGTTCAGTTCATATGGGAGCCAACTGGGTTTGTGGGGTTTGTGGTTCGGTTCGTAGTTTGCCCATGAATCATGAACCAAACCACATTTTTGTGGTTCGTGCCCATCCCATTGCCTGTCTCTACATAGCAATTCTGGACTTTCTTGGTGGTTTCCCATCCAAATAGAAACCAGGGGCAGCCCTACTTAGCTTCTGAGACAAAATCAGGCTAGCCTGGGCCATCCAACTCAAGCCCCCCACCACCACCACATACAATCATCGTGTTGTCTTCACAACACAAACATGCAGAAATATAGTGGACAAGCCAACACCACCACCACCACCACATACAATCACCGTGTTGTCGTCACAACGCGAACATGCAGAAATATAGTGGACAAGCCAAGCTCAGCCGAGCAAAGAAATGCTGAAGACTCCCCTGAGGAGGAGGCAGCCAACAGACCTGACCCAAACCCACAGCCAGTGGCAGAGGTGCTGCAGGAGGAGGCAGTCTCTGAGGGGCCAGACAAAGATCCTCAGCCAGGTACCACTGCACTTGCCCCTCAGCCCCCCAGCCCTGAGCTGGCAACAGAGAGTCAGCTGCCAGTCAGTTCAACCCACCCTCCGTCACCAGAGCCTCAGGAACGTCGTAGGAGGAAAATGAGGAGAAACTTTCAAGACAGAAGGCGCAGTGCCTGCAAAGCAGCACAGCACCGGCCCAGCGCCAACAATGTTTGCAAGAACAGGTCTGAGGCAGCCAGCAGGTGCATGACTCAGTACAGGCTGCTGAGCAGCGTGGTGCTTACAAGTAGCAGAGAAGGGAGTGGCTGTGGTTAACGACTGATCTTGCTTCCTGTGCTCTGTATTGACTTCTTCGTCTCTGACCCTGGGCTGTACCTGTGTATCCTTGTTCGCGGATTTTCTTTTGAAGCTGTGTTGCCTACCCTGTGCCTGAACCTTGGAACTGTATTTTGATGCCTGGCCCTGGAATTTCTTTACAAATTCTGACACCTAGAAACTGCCTCAGTGTGCCTGCTGTGTGCCAGCAATCAGGACAAGAGGAAGTATCGGCATGCACATTCCCTCCCCACGATTAGGGACACTGTTTCCAAACATTGCCAATCACGGGGGGGGGGGGGGGGAGTTCATGTGCAGACACTTCCTTCATGTGAAAATGCCATGCTCAGAAGCTGGTGATCACTCAGACGTGGAGAGTGGGGCCAGCTCACTCATGTCCGCGCTCCTTCCCCATGTGTTCAGTCAATGTGTGGAGGGGCTGTGAATACAGGGCTACTGAATCAGTTCATTGGTCCATCGAGTTCAGTATCGTCTACTCAGATGGGCAGTGGCTCTCCAGGGTCTCCAGTCTCTCACATTACCTGATCCTTTTAACTGGAGACACTGAGGACTGAACCTGGAACCTTCAGCATGCAAAATAGCTACTTTACCTCTAAACCGCAGCCCTTCCCTAGTAGGGAAAACAAAGGTTTGTATTAGAGGCAAAACAAACAAACAAACAAACACTGAGGTAAATCAACAACTCTGGGGCAATTGGCTTGGAAATTTTTAGTACTTTTTTATGCCTTTTGCCACCCTGCTTTATCGAATATTGATCAAATGACATTACCTTCACTTGGACCATTTTTACTGTTTAATCTTTAGAGATTAAAATACCATCTGTGTTTTGGACCGTGTCACAAATGCTGATCTACCTGACTCCCAGGCTGCCATTTGGACGGGCAGGGAGATTGGTTTTTAGCTGCTGGGCTTGTTGAATCTGCATTCTGGATATTTTAAAAATTGTCTATCTGGAAGCACTTGAAGGTTCTGTGGCTGTAGTCCTACTCATGCTTCCTTGATCTCTATTGGACTTATTGCTCAAGAAATCTTACAGGATTGAGCTCCAATGCACATTAGAGTTCATGCTCCTCTGATAATGGGGCAGTGGCTTTTTTTAAACACATTTTTTAAGAGTCCTCAACATCCACTTGAAACCTTTTCATGGAAGAAGCTAAGATAGTGAACTGATGTGTTCTAAAATGATACCCAAGTATTCTCCCCATGTTATAAACTTATCAGCGTATCATAACAATTATAGGATGGAAATCCCAAAAGATGAAAGAACTCTAATGCATTATTATATATAATGACAGTCGAATCACATGACTTTTTAATTTCAGGGCATCAAATTGAGTGTAATTCCCTTTGGAAAATCTATCCATTGTCCAATTATACTAAGTTCATTTAAATAGACTTCGACATGCCTGTGATTTCCACCACTGCCCCCAAATTATGGCATTTGTAATAGGGAGTCAGGTGCATCCTTTTTCAGATTGCTAAAGTAATAGGAGGATTCCGTTTGTAAGAAATTAGACAAGCAGGGTTTTATATAAAAGAACACCCATGTTCCTGATCCTGTGGATTATGTTATTACTGTGTGATCTAGGATCATAATAAAAATAAGGTAAGTAAAAAAAAGAACACCAGCCACTGCTTGTATGTGATGGACCACTGGTCTGGTCTAGCAGGGCTTGTCTTGTGTTCTTGCATGAAATTGTCTTCTTTCCTCTTGGCTTTGGCTCCCGTTTCTCAATCCCTGCCCTGGTATGCCTGTCATTCCTCAGTGATTCCCTATTGCAGTGTATCGCAGATACCCCAGATAGCTCTAGCTGTGCCTTTTGTCCCATTCACTCTCGCATCTTAGCACTTCCAGTATGAGAAAGCAGTAAGTATTTTTGGACAGATCTAACTTCCTTCAGATCTGACTTCCTTGGTTACAAAGCTCCTTTCATAGGTCGATTTCACATTACCTTTTTAAACCGCATGGTTTCCGTTATTGGCCCGTCATGGAGGAAACCGGTATAGGGACGGCTGTTTCACACAGCATTTCCCTTCTGGTAAGGAGCCGTCTCTGAAGTGCTGTGGCCATTCCAAACTGTGCCACTTTCTTTTCCCACCATTTTCCTCCACATGCACGATCTCCCCGAGAGGTTTTTTTAAAACAAACAAACAAACAAACAAACATTTTATTGGAAACGCTATGCACTGATTCGATATCCTGTTATAGCATTATAGCACTCCCAATAGAACATTTTTAAAAAGGAGAGATTGTACACTGGGGGGGGGGGAAGGGTGTGAAAAACCCATCACTGGAGGAAGCGCTACGGGGCATTTTACACAACCCACTGTAGCGATTCAGATCTGGAAGACCTGAGGAAAGCAGTTTTTATCAACAATGCCTCAGACATGGTTCCCAAATGGGGGACAACCAGCACTGTATGAACAGGTAAATATATTCCATTAACAGCCAGTTACTAAAACGGGTCTGTCTGAAATGACATTAAAAAAAATGTTAATAACCAGTTCCTGAGATGGAATAGATCAGCTGTCTGAAATCCTTCATAATCAAAGAGAAGACAAAAAAAAACCAGGGTAGGTAACGTAACATTTTTCTTCACACATTATGAGATTCCTAAATTTAGGCTGAGTGGGAACACAATGTAAAACTTTTCATGCTACCTTGCTTAAAAGTTGAGTTATGATTATAATTGCCTTACGGTTGCCAACCCCCTGATGGGGGTGGGAGTTTCCCCAATTTCGGGGGCCCCAATCCACTGCCAGCCCGATGGCTGGTGGTGGGAGCCCTCTCCCTGAACACCCCCACTGTGTATGACGTGTCCGGCATAATGACCTCACCTGGACCTGGCCACCCTACATTGCCTACAAATGCATGTTTACTTCTGGCCTAATACAAAGCAAAGGAACTAGGCAGGACCAGGTTAAGACACGGAGGATGAGCCAACAGTCCTAACTGGAACTAGGTATCTATCAGGTATCTTCTACTAGAGATCTTTGCCCTGAATGGAATGCAGGAACCCACCAAAATCAAAGGCACCTTCCACATGATCATTGTGAGCATGACTCATGTGCCCCTTCAGGCATTCCCCTATGAGCCAGATCAAAGGAAAATAGACTTTGATCTGGCTCAAAGGGAAAACTGTGCAGCATCCTTGTAGACCCTCCACCCACGGTCAATATGGAGCCAATGAGGAGGGGGATGGAGCGAAGCTGTGCAGGAATGGAGCATGTGGATGTCATTTCCACCTGCTTCTTGCTGCTACGGCCATACTTGGGTGTGTTTCCCCCCTCCACAGAGAGGCCTCCATAGATTGGGAAGTTTCAGAACTGAGTACAGAGAAATGTGGGATCAGATCCAGGCAGGTCAAAATAAATGACAATTTCACCCATGTCAGCAGGGGCTTGTTCAGGTGCCAACATGCAAATGGGCAGAATCAACAACTACATGGGCCTTCTCTGTTGTGGCTCCTGCCTTGTGGAATGGCCTGCCCAAGGAGGTCAGGAAAGCTCCCACTCTCCTGGCCTTCTGCAAACTATGCAAAACTGAACTATTCAAGAGGGCTTTTCTGCGCAGGTAATAAGGCTGCATAGTACATAAATGGTTTTACAAATTTGCTTGGATAGGTGATTAAGGACTGTGGCTTTGAAACGGAGATGAGCGCTGCAACCCTAGAGTCGGATTCGACTGGCTTTCGAGCAAGGGACCCTTTACCTTTTAAATCTACCTTGAGTGCCTGTGAGAAAGGCAGCCTCTAAATAACTTAAATAAAATAACAATAAAATAAAAGGACTGCAGCAATGCAAGGCTGGTTGAAACAGAAAATAATCCATTTAGGACCTATGCTTCTGCATGCCTTCCTACCCTGTAGAAAATTAATTCATTTTCTTGAGATTTCATCTGCTTAAATTACAGCTGCTTCAGACAATCAGGTTTGACTCTTCATTTCTACATGTTCTGGATAAGATAGTCATGATTGCCCCCAACCCTCAAAGCAGCAGCCCCTTGCATTGAAGCAAATGGTGGTCTAGAACATCCCCTGACCCTCTAGTGGCTCTTGGAGGTACTGCAGGAGGGGGGGAATGGCTAGAAATTCCTTGAGATTTGAAGACAGATTTTGGGGGGGGCGGGGTCAGCAGGGATGTGATTCCACAGAGTTCACACTCTGAAGCTGCTATTTTCTCCAGGAGAACTGATCTCTGCAGTCTGGAGATGAGTTATAATTCAAGTTGCCAGCCTCCATGTGGAGCCTGGATAGGGCTGCAAACCCCCTGCTAGTTGTGAGGAATCCCCAGCAACCAGCCAACACCACTGATCAGCTGGCCAGCAGGGGGAAAATAGCTGGAAAAAATAGGGATGGCTAGCAGCCATGTCCTGATGCAGCAACATCACTTCCAGCATGCACAGGAAGTGACATCAGTGCATTACTGGCACCACCAGGGATGCTCTGGTATTTGGGCAAAATTCTATGATTAAAAAGGAGTCAGTTTACCATAGAGTTTTGCCAAAATAACAGTGTTCCCGGCAGTGCTGGTTGTTATGTACTGACAACATAACATGAATCAGGCACTATAGGCACAGTGCTGAGGCCCCACAATATTTTAGGGGGCCACGAAAATGTTTTACTTTCTTTTAAAGACAGAAGGAAAAATGAACTTTTAAGGTAGGAGAAAATCTTTTACTTTTTTTTGTCAGATCAGAAAAAAAAGAAATTTTAGGTCCCACAAAAATCTATTAAATTTTGCCTAAAACAAATAAAATAAAATGGTGAATATTTAAAGTTATATCCAAATAATTTTTAATATTGATTTTTGTGCTGGGAGGGGCCCATGAAATGGTGGGGGAGAAACAGAAGAAGCATTACCTTACTTTGCAGAGTCTTGATAGTAGCTGCTGGCTGAAACCATACAAAATTCGATCAAAACCACATGGCTTACTGAATGAGGAGCCACCCTCTCCCCCTCCCCCCTCTCCCTCACTGCTTGCAAGTGTTTATTGTGATGGCTAGCAAATCTCATGCAAAAAGTTTTTCGACATTTATGAGCTGCCAGTGAAGCTTTTTGTCCACACTGCTTGTTCTGCAACCCTTAGCTATCACTTGTCTAACAGATTTTCAGGGTAAATCTTTGCCATTTGCCTTGCTAGCAATGTGTTAGTGTGCCGAAGCCTTAGAAAATGGCACCAAAGGATTATGCCTTTCACCAGAAGGTTATTTTCAGCATGTGAGAAAAGCAGCTCACAGCCAGTCGATGGTATGGTAATAATTTGCAGAGTGGTATAAAATGAAGGACCATTAATTTTATCGCTTTAGAGGGAGAGCAGTACTATACCTTTGCAATTAGCTACATTTCAAAGACCTCTTTTTAAAAATGAACATAAGAAAATACATTTCTGTGCATCAGATATGCAGGCTGCTCCAGGGTTAAGGCCCAGGGGCTGAAGAGCAGCTATAGAGCTACGTGAAATTTACTTTAGATGTACTTAACATAATTTGCATAAGATCTGCATGAATTCGGAGAACACAAAGTGTTACCATAGAGCTATGTGAAATTTACTTTAGATGTACTTAAAATAATTTGCATGAATTCGGAGAACACAAAGTGTTATGTTGAATTGCTTCTGCGAAGCACTCTGTGCAGACAGAAAGTCTCCATCCTTAGAATATTTCAGAGAGGCTCACCCATTGCTGTGCAATTCCACACATGTTTCTTCACGAGTCTAATTGATTCCATTGGGACACAGTCCCTGGCAGCTGTGCATAGAATTGCTGAGTGCCTTAAACGTTTTTCCTCCCAAGCAAAGGCTTAGGTCCTCCCTAGATGTTTGTAAGTGTATTTTAAAGGGGGCTTTCCCCCCAATTCTCCCTTCCAATGGGAAACCTCTGATTCTCCCCGCCCGCGCGTGCGCGCACACACACCCACACAATTTCTTGGGGTTGCTTGCTCCTAGGGCCAGCATTTCAGATGGCATTTTGAGCTGCCATGGGAGGGGGGAACTGGTGAAAACTGCCCCTTCCTTGAACCTATGGATATTCTAAGCATGATTTGAGATGTATCTATAGGTGGGGCCGGAGGTCTCCCAGAATTACAAGTGATCTCCAAGTGACAGAAATCAGCTCCCCTGGAGAAAATGGGTGCTTTGGAAAGTGGGCTTTATGGCATTATACCCTGCTGAGCCCCTTCTCCTTTCCAAGCCCCCCACCCCCAGGCTCCATGTCCAAAATTTCCAGGAATTTCCCAAACCAGAACCGACAACCCTAGCTGTATATTAGCTGTCCAAAAGCCCATCTCCATGAGGACGCTCATGGTTATCCCTTCAAAGTAGGCAAATTGCTCTTGTCACCACTTGAATCTTCCAGCCAGCTGTACTGAACAAAATTCTTGTTGCCAACTCCACTGTTAAAACAATTAAGTGGCCATCAAATGCATTAAAGAAGCCTAGTAATCATGAGACAGGAAAGCACACATGATCACATGAAACATGAGGATTTCATATTCATTTGAAGAACTGTTGGCTTGTATATTTTCAAAGTAATTGTTTCTTCATCCCATCTCCTAACCTAATTAAGTTTGTGTAACACCTTCTGAATTGCATCTTAGATCTATTATAAACTGTAGACTAGAGCTTTTCCATCACATCCAGCAACAACACACACATACACACACACACCGGCTCCCTGGTTTGTTTTGCTCAACATCCAGCATCAAGAAAGGCACTTGAGGACTTGAAAGCCATCTTACTACTTCATGGTGCTTTATTTGATCCTAATAAAGGCATTACCCTGCTGGGTTTTTTTCCTGGACTTATTTCTAATGGACGGACACAGTGCAGTTTTGTTTTTCAGATCATGACAAAGGGTTGGGGAAAATATTTCATAAATGTGAAGCTAAGATTCTAATATGCATCAATTTCTTGAAATCAGAATCTGTTCATATGTGGAGTCCTCTATGATAAGCTCTAAAGCATTTTGATTTTGTGTAGCAGGTCTATCTGTGGCCAGAAAAGAAGTATTCTAAGTAGAGGGCAAAATCAGATATGCACAAGTATTGGGAGCGTATGTGGTTATTTTAAAAGGCAAATAAATATAAGATAAAGTGTTGAATTTGTGTATATGCAATCCTGTAGGGGAGACTTCCCTATCCACATCTTAATGCAGTGAGACAAATCCTTAAGAAAAAACACTACACTTCCACTTGTGGGCCTTCTCTACTGCAAATGACACATGACAGTGTGCAAGCATTTAAGCTGTCCAGAAATCTTCAGGCTTGATGTTACAAAAAATTTAAAAGCCTCTAAAAAGGGGCTGGAGAAAAATGCCTTGGGATATGATGTTATGTCCTGTTCAAGCTTGCGTTATGTTTCGAGTTCTACCTACTGTTTCGCAGAGCCTTGTACAGATTAACCCAACCGCATGCTGACTGACTGGGGGGGTGGGAGAGTAGGCATGAGGGCACTGGCACTGCCCTCCCTTGCAATCACTGAATGCTCTGCCCAGTGTGAACACGTGGAGGGCTGCTGAGTGCCACTATGGGCAAAGGTTCTGTCTGCCCCTCCCATATGACCCTGATCCAAACCAAATATTATAACAAAACAAATCACTTGGCTTATTGTTACCATGCATGTATAGTAATAAAAGGATCTGAGTCCATCTGTCCATTTCTGGCAGCCAATATCTCATCAGGGAAAAAAAGCTACCAGTATCAAAATTGGCCACTACTTTCAGGATGATTTGTGGGAGTTTCAGTGTCCATAATGCAGGGAATCAGAATATCCCGGCCCAGGTTATCTCAACCCCCACCCCACGCTATTTGCAATGGATGATAAGGTTCTCTTTTTGCAGCAGGCATAACTCATCAAAAATAAAGCGAGGTGTCTGAAAACTGCCCACCAGCCTAAGGACGATGATGGGAGTTGCAGCTCCAAAAAATGAAGAGATTAGAACATCCCATACCAGGTTATCTACAGGATAGACAACACATACTAAGAGAGCTTTTAAGCAACCCATCATGTCTCTATAATACTCAAATCCTCAGTCTCCCATGGAAAGTTGTTGGGTGATGCAGTCTCAGACAGACCTACCTCATAGGGTTGTTGTGATGATAAAATGGATGACAGCAGAACAATGGAAGTTGCTTTGGGTCCCCAGTGGGGAGAAAGATTTGTTATAAATCTAATTTTGTATATAGTTCACCCAAAAGGGGTGATTGCTTTTGTTGTTGCTTCATCAAATATTGCTGTAACTCTTTTGGCAGGTGGAAGAACTACTCATTCAGTATTCAAACTGCTGTTAAATATTGCCAGCATAGCAGACGCAGTATAGGATACACTAATTACATCTGGTGAAGTGGACTGTATTTCGTTTAATGCCTATGGTAGCAAACCAGCATCTATGAAAGGATACTAGATGTCCTAATGATACAATAATAATAATGATAATCCACTATTTGAACAGTGTTTAAAATGCAATTAAAGAATGGAAAAGAAGGGGAAGGGGAAGAAGTTCTAACTCAGGGGTGTCAAACTCATTTGTCATGAGGGCCAGATAAATGAGACCTTGTCGGGCCAGGCCATGTGCATCATAAAATGTAATGTCAGGTAGCAGAGATATAAACTTTATAAAGGACACAAACACAACTAAAGATTTTTTTAAAACTTAAAATAAAACATGCTTAAAACATGAACACTCTTGCAATATTGTGTTTATTTAACAGTCTCTGATAACTGACATCTCTTGCTTTGAATTATTGCATCAAAATCTGGAGACAAAATCTGTCTGTCCTGTAGCAATCTTGAGCATGCTGTTCTGGTGTTGTTCAGGTATGTATCTGTAAGTTGCAAACCTACTTTTAATTTATTAACATTCACTACAGAAATCTCACGGTCAGTACTTTGAGCCTAAGACCCAGAGGAAAACATGAAATGGCTGGGCATTGTGAGCTTCTGTACATAAGTTGCTTCACGTGCTGGTCAAGAACATGTGAAGGTACCATGACGCAGGCTGAGGAGGGCTATGTGTTTGTCTACAAAACTATAGTCTTCCCCAGAGAATAGCTACAACTCTTATGTGGCAGTGCAAGAACAGAGAGACAGCAATGTACATCAGTCTACTATCTGGGAAGTCTAGGTTCCAGATTCCCAGTCTAGAGAGAAAATGCACTGGGTGAACTTGGTCTGGATAACACACACTAAGCCTAATCCACCTCACTGTCTTGTTGTTATTCCTCATCTAAATAGTTCACATTGCATTCCTATTGAGAAAGTCTGGATCATGAGGGCATGAATACAATAATAAAAAGGGGAGGCAAACCCAGTTGCACCCAGGAGAGCCCTGGCATAACAAGCCCAACAAAACACACACCCACACTGTCTCTCTCTCTCACACACACACACAGAATGTCATTGCACAAAGGGGGAAAGGAGAATGGCATGTAGAGGGAAAAAGAGGACTTTGAACTGATAAGAAAACAGAGAGCTTTTGGATGCAGAGAGAAATAGACAGAAGAAAGCCTATGCTATTGGGTCCAGACAGAGAAGAGAGTGTACACTGGACTGGAGATAAAAAGCAGGAAGATTGAGAGGGGTTGCAAGTAGAGAAGAGAGAAGTTGCAAAAAGCTTATACCTTGAATAAAACTTTGTTGTTCTTAAAGGCACTTTCTTTGTATCTCTCCCCTGCGATTGAGGGAACTGGACAAAGCAAGCCCAGGAGATGAGGAGAGAGAGGAGCCTCAGTCAATGGAGGGAAGAGAGGCTTTGCTCTCTGGCTCTGCTGTGTGATTGAGAGAGCCCGGCAAAGTAAGCTGTGTCACAGAAGAAAGCAAGAGAGAGGGAGAAGTAAGCAGATGACAGCCAGTTGTTTGCGGGGCTGATACAACCCCTGTGGGGGCCAGATGCGGCCCATGGGCCACATGATTGACACCCTATTCTAACTATTGCTTTACATTTATTTACTAAAATAGCTTAACATTCCATTACCAAGCAAGCACTGGAAAAGATCCTTTTACTACTTTGATATGTCATGAGAAATATTAATTTGACCCCTATCCCCTTCTGTTCAAAATTTTAACAAAGGTTTGCAGTTACACTACTATTAAGTACATTCTAAATTGCCATCAGAATAAGAATTAGGAACTGAGACCAAAACTTGAAAATAAAGGACAGGAGAGAATGCAGAAAAATTAGGAAGTGGAAGAGAGAAATGCAGGTAGATCATGAAAGGAAGAGAGTAAAATGAAGGAGGAGAAAAGTGTGGGAAAGAGGGGTAGAAACTGAGGAGAAGAAAAGGAGAGGTTGTTTTATTTTGCTACAACATACTAACAGGGCTACCACTTAGCAGGATCTGGCCAAGCAGACAAAACTATAAAGCCAGGTGGAAGGAAAGGAAAAGGGAAATAGACAGCTAGAGATGACTTTGTTAAGATGCTGCAGCCTGGCAATTACTGTACCAGTCATCAGCTGTGCTTGATGGTCTTGCCTTGCTCCAGCGCAGGTTTTCTTGATGTGCTTAGCTACATCTTTGGCCCCTGCCACACGGCAGGGGAAAAGCCGCCAAAAAGCGTGGCTTTTAAAAGCCGCGCCAAAGTTGAAATGGCCATCCCTATTAGGTAGACCGGTGCAGTCTGTTGCTGGGCAGACTAGGCCCCTCATACTGGAAGAGAAAAGCAGAGTAGGGAGAGGAAGGAAAGTTGGAGGAGAAAGTAGAGTAGGGGCTGTAAGATAGATGGAAGAATAAAACCCTGCATTCAGAATCCTGCCATGTTGTCTTCTTGCCTTGCATCCCAAGCTACAAAAGAGTGGTTGGTCCTGCCCTTGTGATTAAATATCCACACAACTTCCTAGTGGCACAAAATCACTTACAGTTACAAGGATATATAAAGTGTGTGTGACACAGAGAGAGACAGAGAGGGACCATAAGAGCATTAGCGGATGTGGCCTTACTGTCATCATGTTAATAGCCTACAGTAACCTGCGAGCCAGCTTTGCTCATTCCAAATTTTCCTCCAATGACACAGGAGGGAGGGAGGAGAGAAAGCTTTTAACCTGCTGGGATTTTATCAAATACTAGTAAAAGGTCACTCAATCTATGCAAAATGGTATTATTACATTTTACCTGCATCTAAACTTAAAATTAATTTAGTTCTGGCTAAACAGTGTGAAGCCTAGAAATTCCACAGCCTCATATTGTAAGAGCATAACCCATCTGTCTTCTTTTAATAGAGGTGCTTTGGTACACAATTTACAGTTTTACACAAAAAAGGGAAATAACAACAGCCAACCCCCTCGAAGATGAATCGCCATAATATACATCTCATTTCTTCTGCTTACTATATGTTGATGCATTTTTAAAAAAGAAAGTAGACTGCAGGAGTCCCCCCCCCCTTTTCCTGGTATGTTTTCTAAGGCTCAGCAGAAGGTAACAGCCCAAGGCCAAGTCTGCCAATATAGTAGAAAGGGGTGGGTAGACATGTTCTCCAGAGGCCAGGTCTACCAATACAGTGGAAAGGGGTGGGCAGCAATGCTCCCTCTAAGCTACGGAGTCTTGTGAGCAAAAATTCTACTTTGTGAGCTACTGGCATTAAAGTTGTGAGTGAGCGATTTGGCTCCTGCATAAAACAGTTTGCTCTGGAGCCATCCTTCCGGAGCTAAGACAAAAATGTGTGAGCTGGAGGCTAAAAAACTGTGAGCTAGCTCACACTAACTCAGCTTAGAGGGAACACTGGTGGGTAGACCCATTCTCTGGAGGCCAGGTCTAACAATATAGTGGAAACGGGTGGGTAGACCTGTTCTCTGGAGGCCAGGTCTACCAATATAGTGGATTGGGGTGGGTACACACATTTCAGATTCTTAGGAATTGCAGAAAACACCATCTTCTGAAAAATCGATGTAATCCCTCATGTCTGGGTGCTTGCCATCATCATAATTAAGCAACTTGTTTTTCTTTGACACTCCAAATTTCCTAGGCAGTGACCCAAGGTGCAGGTAAAGCTATGAGTCTGGCTGACCTGTAGAATTAGACCCCTTGGTCCAATTTGCTTAAAACTTGAGGTTCTTTTGATTAGAGGAATTATTATGTTCTCTGCAAATTGGATGCCATTATCTTTAAAACAGCTGCGCTAGACCCTTCAGTTGGTTCCCGATTGCAAATAATGGTCCCGGAAATCTGGAACTTGAAACAAACACATGGATCTGAAAACAAAACCAGTAATGTCCTACCCCAAATCCAACAATCATGGTAAAGGTTTTCCCATGAATCCTGGACAACAACAAATATTTTCTCGGTACATATCCCTATCCTGACCTGAGTAGCACAGGCTAGCGCAGTCTCATCAGAGCTTGGAAGCTATGCAGGGTTGGCCCTGGCTAATGTTTGGATGAGAGACCTCAAAGGAATACCAGGGTCATGATGCAGAGGCAGTCAATGGCAAACCACCTCTGAACATCTCTTGCCTTGAAAACCCTACAGGATTTGATGGCACTTTCTGACACCATCACATATCCCTAGTGCTCTGCCTTCCCTGTGCCTCTCATGGCTGCAGTGAAGAACTGTGTTAAAAATAACGTTAATTAAAATGCTTTCTCTGAATGCAGCATGACCGTGGCTTCTCAGGTCCTCGAGCCGACTCATCCCTCCCCCCAATGTCATACCTCCCTCATAAGCATGCTTAAGATCACAGCATTAATTACCAATCAAATAAGTAAGCAAAATTCAGATTAAACTCACATTTGTGTTGAAATGTGCATTCTCGTCGGGGATTTTGTATAACCAGCAAACTGTTAGCCTTATTTAAAAACAAAACATTAAAACACTCCAAAAAAATGAACACCTCTACTTTCTGATATTCAAGCGATGTTAAGTAGCAAGTGATTTTGTGGAATAGAACAGGGCTATCTTTTCCAATTTAAAACATTCCTCGGAAATTAATCGTATAACTTCTGTTCTGTAATAATACAGGTAGGAATCAGGTTTTTCATTGATAGTCAACTCTCAATCACTGATCTCGCAAATATTGCCTTGAAATACTATAATCACTGCAGATAACCCAGCGGGTCGAAAGCCAATTAACAACAACAACAACAACTATGGCGAGTAGGCGAATGGGTACCTGCCCTTAGATGGGCAGGGGGCACCCACCTCTGACGACAAAAGAGGTATGGTGGTTGTGCAGACGGCGGTGTGATGTGGAGAACGATGGCGGAGCAGAGAGTGATGGCGGCAGATCGGCAGCGGCGGCAGCGGCAGAGGCGTGTTGGCAGAGTTTGGCGGCGATACGAAGCAGAGCGATCCCTGGCGGCCAAGGAAGACATCGAAGCACCGAGCAGCGACGGCAGCAGCAGTAGGACCCTGGAGGCGCTCGACGAATGACGCGGAGGCAGAAGGCGGGGCCTGATGGACATAGCCGGCCGGAGCGTCAGGAAGCCGAGCGCTGAAAGAGCCGAGGGAGAAAGCTGTCGTGGCTGCTGTGGATGCCAGGGAAGGAAAAAAGATCGGAGACCTCGCCCAGAGACCCCTGCGGGGATTAGGGCGGTATAGTAAATCTAAAGTTAAATAAATAAATAAATAAATAAATAAAAAATGAGGGGGGTGTTTGTTTTGAAGAGCAAGCCAATTCACAGAAGAAACCAATTCATTCAAAAAAGATAAAAATTTAAAAAATATAAGTAGTCAAAGATATTTGCAAGAAAAAAATAATACTTTGTACAATTCAGCAATGCCCTTCTATCTATGGTAGAGATTAGGGATGCTTGAACACTCACCAGTCTGGCTCGTACCCTGTTTGCCATTCATTAACAAGGTGCAGATTCTTTTTATAATTGGTTCAATTATTTGTTTATACATGCCAAAAAAGGTAACTGGACTGGAATTATTTGTTTATCAACAAATTCATGCCCGTTTGACAGTGCACTAGGCTTTTCCTGCAGCTATGGCTGCCATTTTCCTTTCCATGCTACTGTAAGTCTTTTGGAGGCTTTCTAAAATCAGTAGTTGCAATTGCTATTTAATGTTCTAATGATGTATTGACATGATCACTGAAGTCTCAGGTTTTTAAAAAAGTAAATCTCTAGCTCCTTCTGTTATGGAATTATAAGGAGAAAGGTAAAAGGAACCGATTTCCCATTATAATTCCACAAGGAATGGAGTTACAGACATAACTTTTTAAAAAAGATAGCTAGGAGGAGAAACGAAAACCTCAGGGTGCATAAAACATGGATTCTGATGTGTCTGCACTAATCCACAGAGTATGGGAAACAAGAAAAAGGAACTTAAAATCCTAATCAAGGGTCATTTTGTAAAAAAAGAGCTGCAGGAGCTCATTAGCATACCAGAAGTGATGTCAGAAGGGGAAGTAAAAGGGGTAGGAGGCATCTTCAAAAACCTCCCCTTCCCTTCCCCAGGCAAGCTGGGGGGGACCGAAGAGAGAAGGGGTTTAAAACACTTGAATCCCCTTCTCTCTTCACTCGCCCCCCCCCCGCCTTGGCAGGCCCGCTGGGGAAGGGAAGAGGAGGATTTTAAAGATGCCTCCCCCCTTTTTTTTGCTTCTCCAGCCAGCCTGCCAAGGCGGGGGGCAAGCGAAGAGAGGCCCCAGTCACACGGGAGACTTTGTCCTGGGAGAGGGAAGCGGTGCGCACCCGTCCCCGATCCGTCCCTAAACCCGGAAAAACCCCTGCAAAAAAGAACCTCCTACAGAGGAGGACTTACCTGAAGCACCGCTGCAAGCATGGCCGTGGGATCGCCACCGCGCCCGTTGTCCGGATCAATCCAGGCTCCCTGCCGAACTGTGCATGCGCACACATGCGCAGTTCGGCTGTCACGCTCTTTCTTCAGTGGCTTTCCCCCGGCATCTGATCGTGCCAGGGAGGAAGTGTGCGGCGGCTCAGGGGATCTATGTGATCCCGCCGCCGCGTCTCTCTTTTGGTGCGGCTTTAGAAAGCCGCACTTTGCCCGTGCTATCCCCCCCCTCCCGTGTGGCAGGGGCCTAATTTAACTTTCCTGTCTGAGGGGCTCTCTAACAAATATGCCGATTGTCTTTCTGTCTCCTGTTTATAACAGTGATATTATGGTGGGGGTCTGCTGTAGACCACCAAGCCAGGCAGAGGATTTGGATGAGACACTCCTAGAACAGATTACAAAGTTCTCAAAGAGACGGGACACAGCGGTCATGGGAGACTTCAGTTACCCATCTGTTAGAAGTCCAACTCTGGTAAAAATGAAAGGTCCAATACATTCCTGACTTGTCTTGCTGACAACTTCATTTTCCAGAAAGTGGAGAGGGAAACAAGGGGATCTGCTATCTTAGACTTGATTCTTACCAACAGGGACGAACTGGTTAATGAGGTGAAAGTAGTGGGCACCCTGGGTAATAGTGACCATGTAATTTTTGAATTTACAGTGTTGGGGAAGGTAAAAGCTGTACATAGTCAGACATATAGTTTGGACTTCAGGAAAGAAAATTTTGACAAACGTAAAGTTATGCTGTGTAAAATCCTATGGTCAGAAATACTTAAGGAGAAGGGAATTCAAGAGGGATGGGAGTTTCTTAAAAGTGGAATACTAAAGGCACAATCACAAACTATTCCTATGAGAAGGAAAACGGGAGGAGCCTAAAGAAGCCAAGGTGGCTCCATAAACAGCTTTCTAAATAAATAAATAAAAAGACTAGTTTAGAAAGTGGAAGGAGGGACTTATAACCAAGTATGAATATAAACAAATAACCAGTGCTTGTAGAGAGAGAGTTAGGAAAGCTAAACCTCAGTATGAGCTTAGGTTAGCGAAAGATGCTGAAAACAACAAAAATGATTCTTTTTAATGTTAAAAGTAAGAAAAAGAGCAAGGACATAGTAGGCCCATTGTGGAGACAGGAAAGTGAAATTGTAACAGGTGATAAAGAGAGGGCAGAACTGCTCAATTCCTACTTTTCCTCTATCATCTCTTGCAAGGAAAATGGTGTTCAACATGGCAAAAACAGAACACATGAGAGGGAAGGGAGTTGCAGCCTAGGATCAGCATAGGGGTAGTACATTCTTTAAATAAAACTAAGTCCTCAGGGCCAGATGAACTGCATCCAAGGGTACTAAAAGAACTCATGGATACAATTTCTTTTTCTTTTCTTTTTTGGACCCCGAAGGGGAATTTTTTCCCAAAGGGGAAATTAGGGTTAGGTGGCACCAACCTTAATTTCGTTAAGAAGGCCTCAGTTAGCACTGCCTATGTTTCTAGCAATAACAGGACATAGTCTTGCCCCACAGTCCAAGAAAATTTCAGCTAGCTTCTTTGCTTCCTTGGCCACAGTTCAGGTTATAATTTTTGGCCCATCAAGTCAGGTGATGGTAGCATCCAATCAGAACAGGTCTCCAAGAGAATCCTCAAGAAGATTACATCACCTCTCCCCATCCCCCTCTCATCCCCCTCCCATCCCTCTCACCTCTCCCCTCCCCATCACAGATTACAGGTTCCCATGAGAAATTAATTAACCCACTTCCATCTTTGGCCTTTAAGATGATAAGCTTGCAGGCCAAAACAAACCCCAATTAGCAACACCTGCAGATCAGTACAGGTCCATCCCCATTCACATTAACCCTTGAGGGGATGGTGGGGAAGGTGGCACAAACCTCACAAACTGAAGCAGTTAACTGAGCCCCTAAAAGTTCATAATGGTTTCTGGTTCACGAACCATGCATACCACAAACCACAAACTGAACCGCATTTTCCCGGTTCATGACCATCCCTATTAGGTAGACCGGTGCAGTCTGTTGCTGGGCAGACTAGGCCCCTCATACTGGAAGAGAAAAGCAGAGTAGGGAGAGGAAGGAAAGTTGGAGGAGAAAGTAGAGTAGGGGCTGTAAGATAGATGGAAGAATAAAACCCTGCATTCAGAATCCTGCCTTATGTTGTCTTCTTGCCTTGCATCCCAAGCTACAAAAGAGTGGTTGGTCCTGCCCATGTGATTAGATATCCACACAACTTCCTAGTGGCACAAAATCACTTACAGTTACAAGGATATATAAAGTGTGTGTGTGTGACACAGAGAGAGACAGAGAGGGACCATAAGAGCATTAGCGGATGTGGCCTTACTGTCATCATGTTAATAGCCTACAGTAACCTGCGAGCCAGCTTTGCTCATTCCAAATTTTCCTCCAATGACACAGGAGGGAGGGAGGAGAGAAAGCTTTTAACCTGCTGGGATTTTATCAAATACTAGTAAAAGGTCACTCAATCTATGCAAAATGGTATTATTACATTTTACCTGCATCTAAACTTAAAATTAATTTAGTTCTGGCTAAACAGTGTGAAGCCTAGAAATTCCACAGCCTCATATTGTAAGAGCATAACCCATCTGTCTTCTTTTAATAGAGGTGCTTTGGTACACAATTTACAGTTTTACACAAAAAAGGGAAATAACAACAGCCAACCCCCTCGAAGATGAATCGCCATAATATACATCTCATTTCTTCTGCTTACTATATGTTGATGCATTAGTCCCTAATGTTGCCTGTTTTTATGATTATTTTACTGCAAATTATATTACAGTAAGTGCTTAGTAACCACTGCAATAGACTGCCTGCGCAAGTCAGTGAATAAAATAATTATGCGGCTTTTTAATTTTGTTAAAATTTTTGAAGACATACTTTAATTAAGAAGGGAATAACGAGCACAGACACAATAGTATAATCAGATATGAGCTGTATCACAAATACAAAAAGCACCCCAAAGAGTAACCCGAGTGAAGTTTGAAAGAAAGAAATGGAAAGTGTGAATTGTACACAATTGGGCACGAACCAACGGGACAGAGTTGCATAGCTATGCACTGAATTGTGGCCACTGTGTGCCTGTCACATGTTCTCAGTTAAATATGAGGGTATTTGTAATGTAATGTATGTACATGCACATAACCAGAATTAAATATTTAGAAGGATCTATTGGGTCTTAAGTTTACGACTGTATTGATTGTTTATTTTAAATTATGGCCCTTTAAAACTGAGCGATGGCTTTAAATAAGAGGCTGTTTAAAACAATATATCTAATTAGAGGAGAAAACACTTTGAAGATTGCTTTTTTTCCTTTGCCATTGGTAAGGATTAAATATCCAAGTCTAAATTCTTTATTGCTGATTTTCTGATATTAAACCAGCGACACATAAGCAGCTCTGATTGCAATATAAAGAATTATTCTCTAGGGTCCTACTTGTATTCATTCTCATTCTACACTTTAAAAACCCATTCATCAATTACTCTGCAGTGGCACTGGAGCTTAGCATGTGCATATTATCTTCTCATATTCCAATGCAGCCTTCTGAAGAGAGATGGAAAGGCAAGGTGGGGGTGGGCGGGAGGGTGTTGAGAAGCGGAACAAAAGTGCAGGTTTTGTGTACAGAGGCACACAAACCTATCTTTCTATACATGCACACTACACTGCACACAAAAACATAGGAAGCATTTTTATATAAGGTAGACATAACCATCTTCCTGCATGCTTCTTTAAAAAAGAAAAGAAGAAAGAACCTTTGTGCGTTAAGCCCATGCGCTAGTCTTATAAACAGCTAGGTGAGTGTCGGAGGAGGAGGAGGCAGTAGCCTTTGATACACAGCAGCAGTGAATTGCTGCATAATATAAAATGATGGTACTATTAATCCTATAGCACTGGTGATATACCCAGCCCCCCTCTGCTACTGATACCAAAACCATTGTCTCGGGCTTTAAGCTTCATCAGTATGCAAACGGAGTGTCAGTATGATGGGTGGTAACTTGGTTGGATGCACTTTCTACATTTCTGGCAAATGAGTATAATTATTTTCAGAGCTGCGGGCAACTCATGCATGTTTTATCCTCCATCTGGACCTGCACGGTACACAATAGTGATAAAAGATGATTTTTCCCCCTTGGATGTTCATAGGCCATCATCGACACAGTACTGATGAAATGGTCATGTATCCCCTAACACTTCTATATCTGCCACAGCTTGACAACAAAATTATTTCCCTATAGTACTAAAACACTTCAAATATTCAAGCCCTCTGTGCATATATTTGTGTTTTGAAGCATTCGGCGTTAACATAATGTGGTAATTTATAAACTGACAAATTAACTATGCAGAAATCTCAAAGTGTGAGGCCTTCTGAGGTCTGCAAAGCAGGAAAGGGGTGGGGGGGAGAAAGAACACAAACGGGATTTTTTCCCTTGTACTTTGAAATAATATTAATACTATCAACTGTCTGAGGAGGCTTTTGAAGCTTCCCATACAGCTAAACTTACTTATGGCATGCTTAAGTCAACAAAGGACTGGGGCATTATCATCACACCGCCGTGGCAAAATGCAAAGTTTCCAGAAGGCTAATTTACACAATGAGAAGCTCATGTAAAATTTCAAAAATTAAATATTAAAATCCACAAGGGGAAATAAACTGTCAGACTGGGTAAAAATCAATATCTTTAAAAGGGGGCTACTCATGAGAAAGAAAATAAAGATGGTAACCTTTTGTTTCTTTGTTATAAAATCATTTTACTGACTAAAATACTTCTTTGCGATAGCCCCTCCTTAGTAAAAGCATACCATCTTTATAGGTTTGCTATTGATCACTAAACAGTAAGATGATGGGAGAGAGGAAGCTCTTAACAAATGAAGTATTTTCACTTTGCTTAATTCTGCTCGAAATAAATTAAAAGCTAATTTTCCTGGACTCGGAGAAGAGACCTCATATCGCCTGCTGCCCCCGCCTGTCAGATGTGAACACTTTCTACTACCTTTTTAATTCTGTAGAGGCAAGAAGTTATTTACAATTCACAGTAAGAAGATTTCACATTCCTTCATAGTATTTCAAATTAAGCCCTCCTCCCTCCCTACACACATGCCCACATATTGTATATGTGAATCTCTCATTCCCCCCACCCCTAAATGGTATGTACAGGGGCCTACCAAACATCAGACAGTCTTTATCAGCAGTTGTGCCAGGGTCTCCATGGCAACAGTATAATAGATTTGCCCTTATTCAATCCCAGAGGCCACATTGAAGCGCAATGCAAAATTTGCTGGAGCCTGAATTCCTTTCAAGTCATGGCTCATGTGTCAGGAAACAAGTCAATGCACAGACAGCGGTAAACATAAAGATGGAAAGGAACCTTTACTCTCCAATGCTGTTTGCTTACAGTGACATTCAAAAGCTGAGGCCCCTTCTCGATCTCATTTCTGTCTCATTTCCTAGTTATTAATTCATTTATTTGGGTATGAAGAAGGAGGCGTGGGGGAATGCCATGCTTTGCAGTAATAAACTGCCACAGAAAGTGCAAAGCAAGCTGTATGCAAGACAGCAGTGGGCATTTTAGCCTTCCAAGGTTCAATATGGCTGTGATCCACCATAGTAGATTCCAGCACTTCCAATGAACCAGCCAGAACTCTGGAATTCCTGGACATGTGCACACTTGCGCAAACACACACATAAAGAGAAAGAATGGCAGTCTCTGTTGGGCACCAGAGAAAACAGTTTCTACACATTAAACAAAAACAGGATATATAAACATCTTCCATGGCAAGGAGGGAGAGGAAATTATGTTCTTCAATGTTGTCCCTAAAGATAGGCCTTTAAAAAATGTTTCAAGCTTTTTTAAAAAAACACTTTAGTTTTGATTTACTCATAGCCTCAGGATTACACATTTTTGTTACTTGGTCTCTCCTGGGTTTCCAAACTGAAACACTGTAGAATAGAAGTGCACCACTCCAGTCAGTCTTGAGGGCCTAACTTACATTTTTACTTAACTCAAGAGGGCTATGTTACTTCCTTAACTGGAGAAAAAGCATATTGGTTACAATTTCAGCTCAGTATTTCCTTATTGAACCCATTCTCTGTTAATACCCTTTTCTCACTTTGCTCCAGAAACTGTCATCTCTTTCTTCTTTGCATTTCGGGTCTTTCTGAATCCCTCCTCTTTTTTCCATCCCAACCTGGTACTTTCTTCTGCCGCCTCTCCATCTTTTCCCCCCTCTTTCCTTTTCCCTCTTGCCCTGTCTACAGGTCAGTCTGCAGCCCTCTTATCTTTGTTATCCTTCTCTTTTATTTTGGACACCTCATAACACATCCTTCTCTTTCTTCTTCTCTTTCTGTATCACCTCAGGCTTCTGGGCAATTACATCTCTGATCCCTGCCTTTTTCTCTACTTCCCCACCCGCGTGTCTTTGTACATCCCAGTCTCTCTTTTCCATACCTTGCTGCACTTTACTCCTGGCTGTTTTCTTTTTTCTCTCTGACCCACTCTTCTCCCTGACTTCCTCATCCTATTTTCTCTTTCCAGGAGAAAAGAGAAGGACGTCTGGGACTCCCCCCGCTATTACAAAGGTAGGACTTGGCAACCCTAGCATGAGTCTCTCACGGTGTCAGAGAGAACCATCCTAGAATCTCTTTGAGGGAGAAGGGAAAGAGAGAGGCCTCCTATTTTGTTCCAAGCTTTGTTGAAACAGTGGCTGGTGCTGCTGCTGTGCATGACTTCAGGAAGGCTTCCACTACTTAGCAGTGACCAAGGGAGAGAAGGGACCCCCTATGTCCCTTCCAGCTAGGGTTGCCAGCCTCCAGGTGATGGGATTACAACTGATCTCCAGGCAACAGAGATCAGTTCACCCGGGGGAAAAGGGCTGCTTTGGAAGGTGGGCTCTATAGCATTATACCCCAACAGTCCCTCCCTTCCTCAAACCCCACCCTGCTCAGGCGCCACCTCCAAAATCTCCAGGCATTTCCCAACCCAGAGCTGGCAACTCGGCTTCCAGCCGGAGATACATGATGGCAGGGGAAGCTAGAGGTGCCTGGAGACAGCATTGTGGGTGGTCCCTGACTGACTGAGTGCCCACCACATGTGCTTCTTACTGATTCCATCTTCCCCTGTCTCTCTCTCTGCCCCGCTTCTCCCGCAGCCAAGGCATGGGGGCTCCTTTCTCCTTCAGGCAGTGCTCAGCCCTGGCGGCCTCTTGGTATTCCTGTCACACTATCCCCCCAGCCACTAGTTGCTAAAAGACCAGATGCATTATGGTGAGTAGATTTTCAAAGGCCTCTTCTTAAGTATACATCACATTTGTTGGTTTATGATCTATTTTAACGCCTTTTGGAGCATACTGTATGCCCATTCAAGGTGGAAGAACAGAAACAAAATTGTAAAGATGAACTAATACTCATCTGTCAAAGAACGAACATTTTCCCACTTCCCCACAGCCCCCTAGATCTGTGGTAATTTTGAATCCAGTAGACCCCTCCCCCCCGCACAGTAGAGTCTTGTGATGTAAATGCAGACAGTGCATGCTATATTAAATTATTTATTTATTTAGGAGATTTCTGTGCCACCTCTCCAGAGTCCTGCTAGAGGAAGCTTACAATTAAAACAATAAGTTATCAACACACACACACAAAAAAAAACAAGCCATTAAAACAAGTCCAGGTCTAAATGGTCCAAGTTCTGTATACAACCATCATTCTTGGGGCCTCTTTTCTTTGTATATGATTCCACTACAATCTTTCTCCAGGGAACTATAAAATTGCACCACAGAGATGAGGTGTCCAACAGTTGACAAGGACTGGAGTAAAGTATACTTCAGCCTTAAGATGCACTGATGGGGGAGCGTAGGGCTGTGTATGGACAGACAAAATGTGTAGTGGGAGACCCAGGCTCAAATCCTCCTTGCACCATGGAAGTCTTGGGCCAGTCAGGCTATCTCAGCCTAACCTACCTTAGAGAGTGGTTCCTTTAAAGATAAAGTAGAGGAAGGGAGAATGATAATGTAATGATGGGTTTCCATTGGGGAGAAAAGCAAGTATAAATATCTAAATCAATCAGTCAGTCAATCAGTGGACCCCTTTTCTAACCATCTATGCACATGGTGTACATGGATTGCAGACTGTTAGGCCATGAATCACACTGGGGACCAATTGTGCCTCTTATATATTTATACATCTATCCACTCCTTCAACAAGTGTGGGACAGTGTTCATGACTCTCTCATCTTCTCCCATCACAAGAACATTAAATGAGTTTCATGACAGAGTGATGACTATAAACCCAGATCTTCTCACACCTTGACCAACACTTCAGCCGCTATATCATGCTACCTCTCTTGTAGCCTTGGCCATCTCTGAGGTTTCAAGTTACAGTTGGAATGGATCACACCTTTATCTTTTTAGATTCTAACCAATGCCCCAATTAATTACTGTTAATGAAATACAGATTAAACGGATTAATTGATTGTATGTAAGACTGTATGTAAGACTAATTGTATGTAAGATATGTAAGATGGGCCATGGTGGCGCAGAGGTTAAGATGCTGAGCAGCAGACCGGAAGGTCTGGAGCTCGGCAGTTCGAGACCTTAATGCCGCGTGATGGAATGAGCTCCCGTCTCTGGCCCCAGCTCCTGCCAACCTAGCAGTTCGAAAGCAAGAAATTGCAAGTAGATAATTAAAAAGGTACCACTTCAGTGGGAAGGTAACAGCATTCTGTGCGCCTTGGTGTTTAGTCATGCCGGCCACATGACCACAGAGAAGTCTTCAGACAGCACTGGCTCTGTGGCTTGGAAATGGAGATGAGCACTGCCCCTTAGAGTCAGATTCGACTGACTTTTGAGCAAGGGAAACATTTACATTTACCTTTTTAAGAGTTCATATTGTAAAATGTCAGTGGAAGATACTAAAGCAGTAGTTCATTTAAATGCAAGGGCTCTGCTAGACAATAAATGTGATATGATTTGGGTCAGGAATGC